>NW_025399108.1:0-2415 GCF_016433145.1 Gracilinanus agilis
CTTCTGGACTGTGTGTGTGTATATATATACATATATATATATATATATATCAGTTTCTTTAATGATATCCAAATGTCTAGAAAATTAGAGTTTGAATTTTAGTGTGTCCCAATAGTAAAAAAGCATTTTTAAAGGAAGGGCCAATATTTCTTTTAGAACCAGGCATTTTTAAACAACATTTAAAAAGAAAACTTAGAAAATATACAATAAATTGACCAAAAATTTATGTGTATTTGTAAGCATGATAAAGACATAATTTGACTTGCTTTGGGGCTTGGCGTAAGGAATATATGGCTTCAAGTCACAGTTTTGATGCCAGCATTTTGGCCATGAACAGATCATTTAATCTCTGTGTGCTCCAACATGGTATCACATACAGAGAAAGTATGTAATTTTGAATTGGAGAAACTCAGTTCAAAACTAACCTCTGGTACTTCATACCTTTGTTATCATTAAATCACTTAACATTTCTGTACATATTATTCTTTATCTGTAAAATGGAACTATTGGGTTAATTGACCTCTAACGTCCTTTCTACATCTAAATCTATGATTCAATGAACTACAATGAATGGGTAGAATTTATAGGAAGCCAGATTTATCTTCAATGGAAGAACATTTTCTAGTACTCATCTGAGTAGATGTACTTGCCATTATAAATATAGAAGTAGAAGATAAATTACTTCTTGCCTAGGTGCTATATATTAGATGCATACCTCAGAATATGGGTTGTACTAGATGATCTCCATCATCACATCTGTCTCTCAGATTCAATCATTCTATGGAACTATAAAAGAAAGAAATAATTGTCATTATAATACCAGGTATCTAAGAAGAAGATTTCTGCCTTTACTAAGCAGATAAGAATTCATGAAGTATATATACTTTCAGCAAATTATTGAAGGATATGTAATGTCCTTGTATATACATTTCATGCTGTGACAACAGTTTGGGGAAGACTGAAATAGACACCACGTTGATCCCTTGGGAAGCATAAAATACTTTATGTGATTATCTCAGAAATGAGAAGACAACCCTGTTCTATGCCTATGCCTGATAAAGCCATCTTAAATATCTGAAGTTATTTAGAATGTACATTGTTCCTGTGTTCTAATAATAAATTTAAAGGTCCCTACCTCGATTTCATAATCTATAAAACAGTTCTAATAATATTCATTCTATTTATGTCATGAAATTATAAGGAAAACACCTAACCAGACTTATCTTACACTTCTGCTTTCATGGTTTACTTAAGACAACTGGACAACTCAATCCACCTGTCAGTGTCTTATACTTTAATGACTGTGACTTATTTGCTCCCTTTCTTTTCTTAGAATATTCCCTTTACTTATATCTCCTAAAAAACCTTAATACAGCTCAAATGCCAACTCCTCCATGAAATTTTTCCTAACTGGTCAATTCTGAATAATATTTCTTTGCAGAGATCTTAAATAAAAGTTTCATTTTTCTGCTCTTCTTGAATATATATATTTGCAAATTAGTTATCTGAGTATATATCATCTTGCACACATCAAGGCATAGAGAATTTCATAGTGCAGTTATACTTGCATGGGAGAAAGTCAGGAGGATCACATTCAGGAAAGTATAGTACTCTTCCAATGTTACCAAAAAACTTCTACCTCCACCTTCTAACACTGATATTCTCTGGAATAATGCTATATAACTAAAAATTATACAACCAGAATGCGAAATGATGGACAATTTAATGGAAAGAAGCATGGAAGGTATAAAAAGGCTACTATAAAAAACCCTATGTATAAGACACCAACATATATACATATATATACTAGAAAAATTAAATGGGCCAGACATATTGTAAGGTAAAATTATAAGTGATGTGACAATGAAAGTATTGTAGACATGCCATGGAGAATGGACAGGATAGGTACAGGTGTTGTAGATGATGAGAAAGCTCATAGAGGTTTTATGGAGTCACACTAGTGGAGATAATGCCCATGCTGAGGAAATCCTGGTGGCATTGAAATTATTTTTCCTTCAGCTTTGTATAGTGTCCTCCATCAAGCTTATATTTAATAAATATATGTTAAATTTAATTGGCACCTATGAGGAGAAAATATTTTAAAAGACAGGACCATCCCTGTTTAAGTCATATCACAAAGGATATAGCTTATTTGCTGAAAAACTGATTTATTCCTTCATTTGACCTATTTAATATACCCATACGTATTGATTATATTATACTATGATTTCAAAGTACATGGTTACATTTCTGCATGCAAAACATGGATTTGGATATAAATTTGTATATACCTTAGCATTACAAGTGATTTTTTAAAAGTACAAATGGAAAAGCCTCAGAAAATGTAGCATTATTTCTTGTTATTTGGAGAATGATGGCAGAAACATTGATAACATATATATATATATATATATA
>NW_025399109.1:0-7044 GCF_016433145.1 Gracilinanus agilis
CCTGCTGTCCGGCCACGGGGGCTTCCCTCCATGATTGCTGCAGTACAGAATCCCTGTTCTGCAGGCCACCTGGTACCCCTCCATGATTGCTTCTATGTAGGAGGCCAATCCTACATGCTGCCTGCCCAGCTATTTGCACCTCTGCACATTCTGCCTGCCTCTCCTCCTGTGTTGTTTGCCCATGCAGGGCCCCCTCAGTACTTGCTGCCTGCTCATTTGGGTGCTGCCCCATGTATGCAGCCTGCCTCTGGGGGTATTCCCCCAAATATATCTGCTCAAGGGGACCTCTCCCCAGCTACTTTTGTCCAGGAGCCTCTTCAAGAGAGCCTCAATGAGGGATCGCAGGCCTCTGAGCTGCCCCATTCTCTGGGTTCCTCTTCTACACATGCTGCCTTGCCAAGCATCTTTTTACCCTAGTGTCCTTAAGTGAATGCCCCACTCAGTGTGCTGCACACCTGCTTACCTGCCATGAATGATGCCTACACCAAAGTTCCTCCTATTGGCTGCCTACCCATGAGCATTGGAGCTTCTACCATGCATATGCTTTGGTCATGTTTTTTCTTTATTATGGGCCTTTGAGAATGTATTTGTTTCCAGAGAGTGTGCCATAGCTTTATGGGGAATGGGGTGATCTTCAAATATTACTTCTTACTGTTATTTTGTTACATTAAATGGAATAAATGAACTATGTGTATCTTTTGTCTCACTAAAAAAGATAATATCAGTGGAGTCTTGATGGAGTTTCTTTTGGGAGGAGAGAGACCTGAATAGAAGCTGGAGTCCTCCCAGATGCTCTGGTATAGGTCTCTGCCCAGTATTGTCATTTGAAGGGCCTTAATATTTGAGGCTTAATATTTTGTTATGGATAGTGTAGTTTCTTGACTTTTTTTCAATACACTGGGCCAATTGTTTTCAAATAGTTATGATACGGTGGCATGATTTAAGTATGCTTATCTGCTGTACCACCAGGTACAAGTGACTGATTTAAGCCATAATGAGCAGGTTAGGTGTTAATTCCATAGAACATGTGGGCAGAGGTGCAGGGAAGGCTGATAGCCCAAGGTACACCTCATGATCTAGGAGATGAGGAAACTGAATGACGGTGCCTCATTAAAGGAATGACCCCCAAAGCATTAAGCACCTACTGCTACCCTGGGTGTAGGAGATTCAAAAAAATGGAGGTCCTCAGTCTTTAGGAGCCTTCAGGAAGCTTATATTTGAATATGTAGACGACATACAGGGAAATAGTCGATAAACATTTAAGTATGCACTGTATATGTACCAGGCACTGTATCAGATTGCTGGGCATACCATTACATAAGTTACTCTAATTTACAATCAATCTAATGAGAAAAGATAGCACACAAGGAGGAAAGGAGGAGGGGGAGGGTACCCATTAGGAGCATGATGGAGAAATCTAGAGGAATGTAGCTGGGTGGGAAAAGAAGAAATGGCTGGCTCTTGCACCCACCTTAAATGAAGGGTTTGGAAGGAGCTCTCTGTGCCAACCATCTCCAATCAGAGGAACCCAAGGGACAGATGATACTGAATGACAGGTGAGTACCAGTACTGATCTTATCAGGAGGAAGAGATTCCTGGGGCATGATGGGGAAGTCCAGAAGAATGCCACCAATTGGGGGGGGGGTGGGAAACTGACCCAGGAAGGGAGTGTTAGTCTAGGTGTCACTTTAGTTTTGAGGTGAGTGACACCATGGCCCAGGCAACTCTTGTGCCCTCTTAAATTTAAAATTCTGCCCTTAAACACTAGAAAAAATTTTCCATATACACAACAGAACACAAAAGCAAGATTCTATGTGAATCTGTGAGTCTATAGTTCAGACAACTTGTTTTTTAAAAAGTACATAGTTGGGGTGAGTGGGGCTGTGTAGCTAAGTGGCTCAGTTAATATAGAGCCAGGCTGAGAGGCAGAAGGTTCTGGTTCAAATCTGGCCTCAGACACTTCCTAGGTGAGTGACCCTGGGCAAGTAACTTAACCCTCCTTAGCCCTTATTGTTTTCTGCCTTGGAGCCAATACACAGCATTGATTCTAAGAAGGAAGGAATGGGATTAAAAAAACTACAACTTTCTTGCTGCTTGCCTGTACTTCTTTGTGTTCTTGTTATTTGTGCATGAAAAAATTAGAATAGTGATCTCTCCTTCCCTTCCCCCTCCTCTGTCTCCTTTGCCCACTTTGTCTCCTCTTTTCTCTCCTGTCTCTGTCTGTTTCAGCATCACTGTTGTCACCCTTCCCCTCTTAACCAGGAATAGCAAAGGAAAAAATCCTTCTAACAAATAAGCTGGATTGTGCAAAAGAAATCCACCCATTGGCTGTGTCCAGAAATGTATACTTCCTAATGCCCCTTGTATCCACCCCCTTTCTTTGTCCTAAGGTAGATAGATAGCTTGCTTCCTCACAGATCCTCTGGAGTTGTGGTCCTGGCCAGTTGCATTGATCAGCATTTTTAAGTCTTCCAAAGCTCTTTTTCTTGAGAGCATTGCTGCCCTTCTATAGACTTGGTTCTCCTGGTTTTGCTCACTTCATTCTGCATTGGTTCAGACTTCTCAGGATTCTCAGAACTTGTGTCTTGTTACTTTTTCCAGTACAATAACAATATCCTATTAATACAGATACCACATTCTTGTACCACTTTCTTTGTTTTGCTTTCTTCTGCCTCTCTTTTTAATCCTCCCTTCAGGATAAAGAAATTTCTTTTGTGACTATTTCTTTTCTTTATCATCTTCCCTCATAATTCTCCTTTTCCCCTGGCTGTCTCTTTGATCAGTTTGATGTATATTTACTTTCAGTTCCCTGTGTATGCATGTCGTTTTTGTAGGGCACTTCCATCCAAGGTTCCAAGGATAATGCCACAGGAGGTTTACTCCATGACTCTTGAAGTTTGAGTGACAGCCACACTTTGCTTCTTGGGTTGTGCTTTGGGATCTTAGAAGAAGAGGGAGTGAATATGAAGTCTTTATAAGAAGCAGATCTCTTGATGGGAGGAATCAACTGAAGGAGATCTAACACCACCTAGCTCTGGCCTCAACTCAGGACATCCCTGATCTAGACTAGGAACAGAATCATGCCCAATTTCACTGTCAATTTTCAGCTCTTTTTTTAAACCCTTACCTTCTATCTTGGAGTCAATACTGTGTATTGGCTCCAAGGCAGAAGAGTGGTAAGAGCTAGACATTGGGGGTCAAGTGACTTGCCCAGGGTCACACAGCTGGGAAGTGTCTGAGGCCAGATTTGAACCCAGGACCTCTCTCTGGGCCTGACTCTCAATCCACTGAGCCACCTAGTTGCCCCACAATTTTCAGGTCTTGATGGGTGTGAAGGGAGTGCACAAGATAGGAAGATGAAAAATCACCCCTGTGTAAATAGAATTAGCTCTAGCCCGTTCATAGTCAAAACTCTACTTAACCTAGGCATAGAAATGATGTCATCCTCACCTTCCTTAGTGGGGAGGGGAGACAAGTTACCCACACGTGACAACAAGTAACAAATCAAGAATAAGGGACTGCCCTTTGGGCAGTCCAGAATCAGTGTAGAGACTGCCATTTGTCCACTTGAATTAGAGGTGGACCCACGGGAAGTGACAAAAGACACTTTCTCTTTAAGTATGTTGGTTACTTCCTGTGAAGGTAGTTCCCGCCTTGAACTTGGTGCTGAAGGACCTCCCTTGAGACCTCAGGCAGCTTCTACTCAGTATTGTCACATGGGTAAGTTAGGCTGACTTCCTTGGCCTACCTGGGCCGCTTCCAAGCTCTACCTTAAGTAGGCTCTAGCCTATCTGGTTGATAGGCCTTGTGGCTTGCAGCCTAATTTAATTAGCCTTTTAATCTTCTCTCTCTCCTCCAGGCCTCTGAAGGCCTGGACTAGCCTCTCCCTTTTTCATTATTCCCATACCTTTGCCTTCCTAATTGTAAATAAACTGTCTTAACTGGATGCTGACTTGGGTCTGATTTAATTACGGAATCAATCTGAATTGTTGATTGCTGGCTGCCACATATCAAATTCATATCAATAAAATACCTAAATTCTCCCTCTTACACCCCATACCAATCAATTGAAAGCTTAGGCCACCTCGCAATCTAGAAAAATTATCCTAGTGAATGATTGGGATTTCACAAAGACAATGCACTAACTACCTATTGTCTTTTGGGGTCTTAGATTCTCTGGTGATAGCTACACCTATATGTGTGGCTACTAGGTGGCACAATTGGATATATCACTAGGGCCTGAAGTCAAGAAGACTTTAGGATTTCTGAATTCAATTTTGCCCTTAGACACCTACCAGCTGTGCAATTCTGGGCAAATCCTTTAATTCTGTTTGCCTCAGTTCCTCATCTGTAAAGTGAGCTGGAGTAGGAATGGCAAACTACTCTAGTATCTGCCAAGAAAATCCCAAAATGGGTCATGGAGAGTTAGACATGATTGATAAACGACTAAACAACATATCTACAAAATTATTCTTACACACACCCATAATTCTTTTTTTTAAAGGCCAGCAGGTCTATGGAGGCTGATAATAGCCTTGGTCTTTTACTGGCTCAGGGAGTGCCAGGAAAAGTGTCCTGTCTTTTTGTCTGGTGACCAAGCTTACTTGTGAGGCTTAAAGATGAGAGAAATGGTTACTCATTTAGTCAGGTTATGCCTGATTTTAGAGCAGATGACAGAATATGTAGGTTATATTTAATTGCAGCCTGTGTTGGCATTTCAACCCAAGATCATTGTATCACTAAATCCTAGCTGAGGCCTCCAGCTACCCCAAGTGAGAGACAAATCATTTGACCATCATCTTCCCTTGGTCCCTGATAGACATAGCCCAGAATTCTGACCCAAAGAGTTTGGGGAATAACAGTGCCTCCTCTTCCACCAGACCTCATTCCAATGCAGGAAGGGAGAAATCATTGGAGAGAGATGTCCCTCCATTACCACCAGCAACAATTGCTGACCCACTGTCATAGACATGTTTACTTCCGTGCCTATTAATTGTCTTGGCTAGTTCTTCCTTTACTTATTCATCAGGGTTCCCAGGGCCTAAATAGTGTGCATCAACAAAACATATTTGTAATATAAGTTATTTTTGTTGATGTATATATATATATACATATATATATATATATATATATATGAGTTTGTAAGACTGGACAAAAATCAAGTATTTTAGCAATTTAT
Organism: Gracilinanus agilis; assembly: GCF_016433145.1. NCBI lineage: Eukaryota > Metazoa > Chordata > Mammalia > Didelphimorphia > Didelphidae > Gracilinanus > Gracilinanus agilis. The sequence continues at coordinate 5,180 of NW_025399109.1, forward strand.
TAACCATTTTGTATAAGTAACTGTAATTCAGAATATTCCACAGAATGTTATACTTCATTGACATTCCTCAGCTCTGCCCTGTCTTTCAGGGACTTCCATTAGCCACTCAGACTAAAGGAACTTAAAGAAAGTCAGAACATTTGTATCTCTAGATGCTGCCATGACCTTGACATTTAGCCCCAGCCCCATCTCTGGGCCTTAATTTCTTCCTTTGTGAAATGAAGGTGTTAGACCAGATCAAAGGGCCTCAACTTGGAATCTGTTGCCTTGTTTTTGAAAATATTTTGATAACCATATTTTAATATAATTGGCTTCCTTGTAATCCTGTGTGTTCTATTCATTTTAAAGTGATTCTAAGACGTGATCCATAGTCTTCAAAGATTGCAAAAGGAGTTCATGAAGCAAAAATGGTTAAGAACTCAGACTAGATGATCTCTAACGGGTCCCTAAAGTTCTAATCCAGTAAATGCTTTTGAATGAAACTCTCTATCTGATCTTTTTTTTTGAGACCTTAACTAGAGATCGAACTTTGGCCTAAAAGTACAATGAATCCATTTTCTACTCTTAAGGAATAAACCCCAGATAACCACAACATTTTGACAAAACAGGCAAAGGCAGGGGTGCACTTTTCAACTTTGCCTTAGTTTATTAAATTCTCCCCACCCTCTTTTGTACAAAGCCCAGATTGGTATCCTAGATACAATTTCCTCCTGTACTTTTTAAGATAAAATAATATTGGAAGAAAACTTCTGGGAACAGTGTTGATTTCACAGGACCATTTCCTGATTGCCTGGAGATGAATACTTGAGAATTTTGCCTTCAGATAAGCTTTATTGTGAGCTCATTAAAATCCTCACAGAATTGTTCCATAGAAAGGAAATTACAGTTGGGTGAAAAAATTCCACTTTTGTTAAAGCTGGAATGGGGTATATGTTCTTCTGAAGCAGTTCTTGTGATGTGATACAAAACCTCTCAGGTCCAGGAAGTAAGAGATCCTGAATTTTGCTTCTACCCTGAATAGTCCACTTCTTTTTATTTCTTTACTCATAAAGTAAATTTGAAAGAAATGAAAGAGAGGGTTCATTATTTGTGGACAACTTTAACTAGCATTGACATCTAGACCTAGAGTTATATAGGCTTAAATATAGGCTTAGTGTTGGATTAAAATGAAATAATATCTGTAAAAGTGCTTAGTACAATACCTGGCACATAGTAGGTGTTTAATAAATATTTGTTCCTTTCTCCTTTTCCTCTTAGTCCTTCTGTAAGATGCAGAACACATAAAAGAGGATTGGTATATTTTAGCTAGAGTTCCACATGACTGTCAACTCTATGTATTTCCCATGGTTTTTTAAGAATGAAAGTTGAAATTCACCCAAAGGATGATAGAGAGGAACATTGTAGGTGCGAGTAGACTGTAACTCCTTATAAATAAGGACTTTGAATAGAGAAATGGCATAAAGGATATGACCAGAAAAAATAGGCAGACTATGTACTGAGAGCAAGGAATGACTAGTGAGCAGTTCAGATAATCCACTGGTGTCTTTTTGTACTCAAGAGGAAAGCCCCTGGTGCATTGGAGGGAGACCACTTGTGGACAACTTAGAGGATGATATGAAGAGGTCTTTCTATCAGTGGAGAGCCATTCAAGGATAAAGGCAAACTTCTGTCTTTCACAGTGTTATCATTTTAGCATAATATTTAGGAATCTCATGAGTGGATGGAGGACTGGCCTTAGACATTCACTAACTGTATAGCCATAGCCTTAACTAACTTTTAGTGTTCAGACAACTTTTTAAAGACGTAGTTCCAGAAAAGTTGCTGCTCTGCATTAGTGGAGGGAGTTGCCATACTAATACTAATAA
>NW_025399110.1:0-4104 GCF_016433145.1 Gracilinanus agilis
GAGAGAGAGAGAGAGAGAGAGAGAGAGAGAGAGAGTCATGATGTTCATATATATAGAGGCAGTGACTCTTTTACTCTCTAGCCTGGTCATACCTCATCTGGAATATTATGTCTTGTTCAAAGTGTCAAAAAATAACTGAAAAGCATCCAGAGAAGGGAAATCAGGTTGGGAAACCCATGCTATATAAGATTTAATTGAAGGACCTGAGGCATTTGTCACTAAGAAAAGACTTTGATGGCTAAAATGAAAGAAGGGGAGAATAATGAATGTTGGAGGGGATGTGGCAAAAGTGGGACATTAATGGATTGCTGGTGGAGTTGTGAACTGATCCAACCATTCTGGCTGGCAATTTGGAATCATGCTCAAAGGGCTATAAAAGAATACCTGCCCTTTGATCCAGCAAACCATTGTTGGGTTTGTACCCCAAAGAGATCATAGATAAACAGACTTGTACGAAAATATTTATAGCTGCACTTTTTGTGGTGGCAACAAACTGGAAAAGGAGGGTATGTCCTTCAATTGGGGAATGGCTGAACAAACTGTGGTATATGCTGGTGATGGAATACTATTGCGCTCAAAGGAATAATAAACTGGAGGAATTCCATGTGAACTGGAAAGATCTCCAGGAACTGATGCAGAGTGAAAGGAGCAGAGCCAGAAGAACATTGTACACAGAGACTGATATACTGTGGTAAAATCGAATGTAATGGACTTCTGTACCAGCAGCAATGCAATGACACAGGACAGCTCTGAGGGATTTATGGTAAAGAATGCTACCCACATTCAGAGGAAGAACTGCAGGAGAGGAAACATATAAGAAAAACAACTGCTCGAACACATTGGTAGGGGTGGACATGAATGGGGATGTAGACTCGAAACTACCACACCAATGCAACTATCAACAATTTGGAAAAAGGTCTTGATCAAGGACACATGACAAAACCAGTGGAAATGTGCGTCGGCCATGGGTGGGGGGAGTGCGGGGGTTGAAGGGGAAAGTAGGAGCATGAATCATGTAACCATGTTAAAAATGAATATTAATAAATGTTTAAATTAAAAAAAAAGAAGAGACTTTGAGAAGAAACTCAACAGTCTCAATTTTCTTTTCTGAATTCTAGTCTGGCTTTATTAGAAAATGCTTGGAAACTTGGTAAGACTGCAGTAGCAGAGACAAGGGGCTGGTAAACAATTAAATAGGGCCAACTTTAAGAGAAGCAAAGGAGTTCTGCAGAGAGAGGGAGGAGAGGAGAGGATTAGAGGAAAAGCATGAAGGAGTGGGGGCAGGATCACATCTGAACCTAAAGGGTAGGAGGAGTATAAGACAGAAAGCTGGCAGGAGAGGGCTCAGAAAGGAGCTTCCTGGGAAGCATGAGTGGCCATTAGGGCCCTTTCAGTTGCTCATAGGTAACAATCATCACCATATTCCAGGAGCCCAAGTGAAGGAAGGAAGGTATGAACCCTTTGTAAAAGGCTTGGGGTCACTCTTTCCAAATCATGATGAGGTTTCAGTGGCCAGCAATGGCATAGTGGCCTGTAGCAGAGTTCATGCATCTCATCTTAACCATGTCCAATGGGGAGACAATGATGGTGGTACAGGAGCCAGCCACAAAGGCTGATGTGAAGTGGCAAGGAAGGTCATGAGTCATGTGGTGGACCTTCAAGAGAACATTGTTGATAAGGTCACAGGTCACCAGCTCAGCACAGTTGATGATAGCATTGTAGGTGACACTGGGTGAAGTACCTTCTATAGGTTCCAAAGCTTCCTTTCTGGTGATAGTCCTAAAGGCATCACTGTGTCCTGGTATAGCTTCCACCTGCCCAAACCTGGGCCTGGAAACCTACCTTCACCATATCTGTGGGTTGGATTACTTCCACTGTCCATGCCTCCCCCCAAGCCCCCAGGGTAAAGACTGCCAAGAGATGGCTTCTAATGTCTTTGGCGTAGAACTGCTTGACAGAGTCTTAGAGGCTAATGTGGATGGAGGCAAAACTTTTCTGGCCCTGCAACCTAACCACTAGCCTGTTGTATAAGCTTCCAGGGCTTCTCCATGGTCAAAATGGTATCCATTATACCCTGATCCTGGGGAGTGGTAGAGGAAGCTTGGATAGGCCCCTTGACTTTTTCCTTGAATCTGCATCTGGACTTTGGTTGTATCCAGGGGGAAGGACATGAAATCATCAATGTAGGTGGTGGCACCAGTCCCAAGGAACTTTATAGTGGCTACTGGGGGCACATTTGAGGGCTTGAATCCAACTATGATGTGATGCTGGCTTTCTGCTACCTCCAAGGAAGCAAAGGAGATTGAAAGATGACCTTTACTAATTGAGCAAAACAAGATAGCATATAAAGTATTATATTTAGTCAAAAGCTATATAACATATTAATATAGTATTTGAAAGAATGACTATCAGAGAGAGACTATCCTTGTACTTGTTGACCTCCAAGAGTTGTACTAGGAACAATGTTTGGAAATTTTAGAGTATAATTTGAGCTCAGTGTAAGGAAAAATTCCTAAAAAATTGTTTGATTGGACACGGGAAAGCTTTGGGAAATGGTGTTTTCCCTTATGTAAGGGGGAAAAGAGGGTTTTATTGGGTAAATATTAAAAGGCTGGTTGCCAGGGGATTGAAGAATTATCAATACCTCAAGTTAAAATTGCTTTTATGGAAATTTATTTACAAATGAGAAGAATTAAAGAATAACCTCAAGTTAAAATGACTTTTATGGAAATTTATTTACAAATGAGAAGAGGAAGTAGAAATAAGGAAATAAGAAAGAGGATAAGATAGGATAAGTAATCTAACACAGTAGGTAATTTGCTCTGATCCCCTAGTTCAATCCAAGTAGATCTAATTAACCCTCAGCCGAGAGAAATCTGGCCTTGATCCCAAGGCCAGGAAGCCAGAGGCCTGAAGGGCCTCGAAGGGGAACAAAGCAAAAGCTTCAGCCATAGAGTCTCTATTAAAAGGAAATTCCTTAAGAGAAGTTCAGGAAGATTCAGTCTTAACACTCACCACGTGGAACAGTCTCACCAGCTCTAGACCTCCTCCAAGTCCAGTCACGAACCAGAAGAGCTCCTTCAGATCCCATTCACAAACCACAAGAGAGGGCCCAGTTCACTCAGGTCTCTTTTTAAAGGGGCCTCTTTTGCATCACTTCCTGTGGTTTCCTCTTAGTTTACATGTCCAATTCATAAAAGATGCTTTTCTAAGGACTGCCCAGGAGGCAGTCAGTAAATTCTGAGTTGTTACTCTAGCACTTATGGGTTACAGACCACCCAACTTGTGAGTTAAATGGAGATGTCTTCACCTTTGGTGATTAAATCTAAAGATGGGCAGGGTAGATTTAATCTCATTATCACAATCCCCCCTGTAATCATTCGGGAGACTTGTCTCCCTAATTGATCATTTGACATTATCATCTTGTATCCCTAAAATTTTAATTACAATAGTTAGAGATAAGAGGTAAGTAGAAGAGATAGAAAGAGAGAGAGCAAACCCAATGTTTACTTGAAGTAATCTGGAAAATGCTGGATGATCACTTGTTGGAGATGTTGAAGAGTGGATTTATATTTTGGCATGAATTAGACCCCACTATCCCATAAGATTTCTTTTTTACTTTGAGGTTTTATGGTTCTATGAATTGGGATAGTAGGAGAAACCCAAGTCAAAGTGAGGAAGAGGTTCCAAAGGAGGATGTCAAGAGTCTGGGGGACCTGGAGTACATCATTTCCTTTTGAGCAGCTTTATTTGTTCTCAACTTCAGGAACAAGTTGCCCCTCCCAGGACAAGTTGACTACCAACAATCTCCTCAGCATGCTGTTTAACTCAACCTTGGATATACTCAACACCTTCCCAACTCCCTTAGTCTCTTCTCTCTGAATTGCCAGGGCTAGAGGTTAGAGCACTAAATGCCACTCAATACCTTTCTTTATATAGAGCAGGATATAATATAATATGATATGATATGATTTGATATGATATGCTATAACATAACATAACATAACATAACATAACATAACATAACATAACATAACATAACATAACATAACATAACATAATATAATATAATATAATATAATATAATATAATATAATATAATAT
>NW_025399111.1:0-3697 GCF_016433145.1 Gracilinanus agilis
AAGGAAGGAAGGAAGGAAGGAAGGAGGGAGGGAGGGAAGGAAGGAAGGAGGGAAGGAAGGAAGTCAAGAGTCTCCCATTTAAAATCAGTGCCCCCCTCCTTTCTTTCCTCCCCTTCAACCTTTCCCTTTGCCAAATTCAATTCAACAAACACTAAGTGTCCATTTTGTGCTCAACACCCCATCTGGAGCCTTGTGGCAATCATTCATCTGCCCACTTCCAGGTCACCTTTCCTCCTTCCTCAAAGTATGAGGCATAGATCAATCTGTCTTCATCCTTGCTCTAATCCTTGATGATGTCAGTATCTCTGCTGTTATTACCTTCAACTCTCCAACTTCCACTTCACCACCTCCTTGGCTGACATATCTTCAATCTCCATTTCCCCCCTTTTGGTCACTTTTCAGTTGTATCTGATTCTTTGTAACCCCATCTTGGGTTTTCTTGGTAAATATTCTAGAGAGGTTTGCCATTTCTTCTCCAGGTCATTTTACAGATAGGGAATCCAAGGCAAGTAGGATTAAGTGACTTGTCCAGGGTCAAACATCTAATAAGCCAGATTTGAAATTATGTCTTTGAACTTCAGGCCAATTGCTCTATCCACTGTAAAACCTAGTTGCCCAGAGGTAACTGTTGTTTAAAGAAGTTTTCCATTTCCCTCTCAAATGATAATGTCCCATTCTTCTCACTTCTGTCTTATTCCTCAGAAAATTCTCTTCTGTGAACCTCATGAGCTCTCCTTCTCATGTCCGTGGTCTCATTTCCCTCCTTCCACGGCTCTGACTACTGTCCTCCACCTTTGAGTCATTTACCATTTATTGCTCTGTCCACTTATCCTCCCACTCATAATGTCCAGGTCACTCTCAACATCTGCCTTTTATTCTGCTCCTAAGATGCTGGAAAGCTGTAAGAGAAAGCCCACCAAAAGTACTTATTGCATCCACTACAATGCCATGTGGTCCAAGCTAGGCAGAGTCCTCACTGTCATCCACTATCATCCCATCTTCCATCAAATGCACTCACACAAGTGCCCCCCACCCTTGGAGTCCAATTCTTCCTCATCTCAACCTCTTAGAAGCCTTCTCTGCCTTTTAGACTATCTCCATCATCCCCATGATGCTCTCCCTTTTCTTATCCTCAGTCCCCTCAAGGAGAATGTAGGTTACTTGAGAACAAGAACTACATCATTTGGATCCATATCCTTAGTGCCTATCATAGAGCCTTGCACATCTGGGTTCTGGACCTGTGACTTTGTCACTACGTTGAACTCCTGGGCTGAAAATTCCCTCTCTTGCTTCTATTCTCCAATTGGAGAAGAAGTTTCTCATGGGAAGGGAATATTTTGCTTTCATCCTTGTGTCCCTAGCACTTAGCATAGCTCCTGGCACATACTAAGGGCTTCTTCAATGCTTGTTGATTGACTGTTACCAATGTCTTGTACAAAGTAGATGCTTAAGAAATGTTTGTGGTTGGAGGGGATGTGGCAAAATTGGGACATTAATGCATTGCCGGTGGAGTTGTGAATTGATCCAACCAAATTGATCCAAGGCAATTTGGAACTATGCCCAAAGAGCTCTAAAAGACTACCTGCCCTTTGATCCAGCCATACCATTGCTGGGTTTGTACCCCAAAGAGATCATAAGGAAAAAGACTTGTACAAAAATATTTACAGCCACACTCTTTGTGGTGGCAAAAAAAAATTGGAAAATGAGGGGATGCCCTTTGATTGGGGAATGGCTGAACAAATTGTGGTATCTGTTGGTGATGGAATGTTATTGTGCTAAAAGGAATAATGAACTGGAGGAATTCCATGTGAACTGGAACAACCTCCAGGAAGTGATACAGAGAGAAAGGAGGACATTGTATAAAGAGTCAGATACCCTGTGGCACAATCAAATGTGATGGACTTCTCTACTAGCAGCAATGCAACGATCCAGGACAATTCTGAGGGATTTATGAGAAAGAATGTTATACACATCCAGAGAAAGAACTGTGGGAGCAGAAACCCAGAAGAAAAACAACTGCTTGATCACATGGGTCGATGGGGATAGGATTGGGGGTGTAGACTCTAAACGATCACCCTAATGCAAATATAAATAATATGATAACAGGTCTTGATCAGTGATACATGTAAAACCCAGTGGAAATGCTCATTGGCTATGGGAGGGGGAAGAGAGGAGGGGAGGGAAAGAACATGAATCATATGGCCATGGGAAAATATCCTTAATTAATTAATTAAATGAACTTAAAAATCAAATAAACAAATGAATGAATGAATGAATAAGTGACTGTGAGAACAGAAACTGCTCTACCCACAACACGCCTTCCCACAGAAGCTAGCGCAATTTCAAAGGATCCAGATTTACCTTTTTTTAAAAATAAAAGCCAGAAGCCACTCACTAGAATTACTGTTTGCTTAAAAAAAGGTCGAGAAGACTTATCTTCTTCTGCCAAATCGTAAAAGCAATCAATCCATTGTCACCTGTCAGCCAAACCTCTCATTAAAGCTAGTTATGTCAGACCTCCCCATGGCATCCGCCCGATCCTCTTTTTTTTTTTTAAAGCAAATGAGACAATCCATTCAAACTGGAAATGCCAACAGGTGCCTTCCTAGCTCAATGGCCAGGGACCCACTCTCTGGCTCCTTCTGCACCTTCACCCACAACCCCTAATGCAGGGCTGGGCACACAGTAGGTACTAATAATACTGGTCAACTGGGGACTGGCAGACCCCACCCACCCTTCAAAGACTGAGGGTGACCCTTTAGGAGAACCGTTCTGACAGCCCATTGGTGGATGGCCCAGGGTGGGGAGAAAGTAGAAGGGGGGGCTAGCCCCTCTAGTTTGGCAAACACTGAGTAGGCCAGTGTGGGTGGAATGCACAGGCCATGGAGGCTCTCTGTGTGAAATAAGGCCAGAGGGGATTGGGTGGAGAGCAAGGACAGAGAGGCCAGGAGGACGCTGCTTGTTGCAAAGTCAGAGGATGCTCTCTGCTTGGGACCACGTGCACTGGAAGTACATTGGCACAGACAAGAGAAATGACACTCAATGATCTTTGCAAAAGAGGCTTGTAGCCACTGGTGCACCTGGTCACTCTAGTGTTCAATGCCAGGGGGAGATGACACCACGGGATGCCACGCGGGAGTGGCGTGCCAGGCCCCTGTCCTGATGTCCCCCCTCAGCAGAGGCCTTAGCTAGCCCGCCTGCCTGCTTTCTCGGTTCCGCCTCCTCAACTTGTTCCTTTAACTCAGCTGCTCAAAAAACAATAAAGCAAGCCATCTGCATTGTCTGAGTGTTCACAGACAGCTAGAGCTCTTTGTCTGCTCGAAAATGTAAAGAAAGGGGGATTTTAGCTGAAAGAAGACAAACCAGAGCCGGGCCACAGGGCGCACATGTCCCTCCATGGCTGGCCCTTAGTGGGGGAACAACTAAGGGGCAAGATGCTGCCTCAGCTCTGCAAGCTATTGAAGGCTCTGAAGGGAACCCCTCCAACAGGCAAGGAGGGCTCATGCGATTGTTCTGTTACTCAGAGTTCACTAGCAAAGAAATGCAGGCCTTCTGAGAAAGGCACAGGGAAGATCTGCCGAGATCTCAACGTCTAGGGCCTCAGATGGGACACACAAGAGGCGAAAGGGAGCAAAGAAGCATCTGAAGAGTTCGACTGGATGCACCTCCTTCCTTCCTTCCTTCCTTCCTTCCTTCC
>NW_025399112.1:0-5178 GCF_016433145.1 Gracilinanus agilis
TATATATAAAAGATATTAGGGTTTAAAAATTTAAAAAAGAAAAAAAAAGAAAAGATAATTAAAAAAATTGATTGTATCAACAGCAAAAAGAAATATCCTAATTCAACAAGCACAGAAAGACATTTGATAAAATGGAACACCTATTCGTGCTTTAACAAACAGGAATAAATGGAACTTTTCTTAAAATGGTTAATAATTAGTATCTACCTAAAACCAAGAGCAAGCATGATCTTTGATGGGGAGAAGCTAGAAGCCTTTCCTATAAGATGGAGTAAAGCAAGAATGTGCATTATCACATTATTACGTTAATTATAGCAATAAGAAAGAAATTGAAAGAATAAGAATAGGCAATGAGGAAACATAACTGGCACTTTTTGCAGATGAGATCCTTTGAGTCAATTAAAAACAACCAATCCAAACAATTAGCAAGTTCACCAAAGTTGCAAGATGTAAATCATCAGCATTTTATTTTATTTTATTTTATTTTTTAAACCCTCACCTTCCGCCTTAGAACCAACACTGTGTACTGGCTCCAAGGCAGAAGAGTGATAAGGGTAGGCAATGGGGGTCAAGTGACTTGCCCAGGGTCACCCAGCTGGGAAGTGTCTGAGGCCAGATTTGAACCTAGGACCTCCCTCTCTAGGCCTGGCTCTCAATCCACTGAGCTACCCAGCTGCTCCCAGCATTTTAATATATATCCAACCAAACCCAGCAGAAGAGAGAGAAATTCCATTTAAAATAACTACAGATAGTGCTTGAGTGTTTACCTCCCAAATCACATAGACAAATAACATGAATAATTGGAGTAGGGCAGCTAGGTGGCACAGTGGATAGAGCACTGGCCCTGGAGTCAGGAAGACCACAGTTTAAAAATTTGGCCTCAGACATTAGCTGTCTGACTGTAGACAAGTCACTTAACCCTGTTTGCCTCAGTTTCCCCATATGTAAACCACTCCAGTATCTTCACCAATAAAACCTCAAATGGGTCATGAAGAGTCGGACATGAATAACAACAAATAATTTGAGAAATATTAGTTACTCGGAGATAGGCAGAGACAATGCAACAAAAATGAAAATGCTACCTAAATTAGCTTACTTATTCAGGGCCAAAGCAATCAAACTACCAAAGAATTTATAGAGCTAGAAAAAGAAATAAAATTTATTTGGAGGAACAAAAGGTCAAGAACAGCTAGGGAATTATTGAAAAGAAAGATGGGAAAGAAGGTGACCAAACAATAACCAATCAAACTATACTTAATAATTTGGTAATGTATAAGAAACAGAGTGGTTGCTGAGGTACCACCTCACACCTAGCAGATTGGCCAACATGACAGCAAAGGAAAGTAATGAATGTTGGAGGGGATGTGGCAAAACTAGGACACTAATGCATTGCTGGTGAAGTTGTGAATTGATCCAACCATTTTGGATGGCAATTTGGAATTATGCCCAAAGAGCAATAAAAGAATGCCTGCCCTTTGATCCAGCCACACCACTGCTGGGTTTGTACCCCAAAGAGATAAGGGAAAAGACTTGTACAAAAATATTTATAGTTGCTCTTTGTGGTGGCAAAAATTGGAAAATGAGGGGATGCCCATCAATTGGGGAATGGCTGAACAAATTGTGGTATATGTTGGTGATGGAATACTATTATGCTCAAAGGAATAATGAACTGGAGGGATTCCATGTGAACTGGAATCGCCTCCAGGAAGTGATGCAGAGAGACAGGAGCAGAACCAGGAGAACATTGTACACAGAGACTGACACATTGAAACACAATTGAATGTAACTGACTTTGCTACTAGCAGCAATGCAACGACCCAGGACAATTCTGAGGGACTTATGAGAAAGAAGCTCTCCACACCCAGAGAAAGAACCGTGGGAGTAGAAACACAGAAGAAAAACACCTGCTTGGTTACATGGTTCAATGGGGATGTGATTGGGGATGTAGACTCTAAAAGATCATTCTACTGCAAATATTAATAATATGGAAACAGGTCTTGGCCAATGATACATGTAAAACCCAGTGGAATTGCTCTTTGGCACTGGGAAAGGAGAGAGAGGAGGGGAGGGAAAGAATACAAATCATGTAACCATGGAAATATATTCTAAATTAATTAAAGACGTTTAATAAAAAATAAAGAAATAGAGTGGTTGAATAAATGGAACAGATAGCACTATCTCATATCTTTTCCTAGATATTTAGGTGAACTAACTGACAAAAAGTTTGAGAAAACTAGAAAGTAGTCTGGCAGAAACTAGACATAGACCAACATCTCACACTGTGTACCAAAATAAGCTCAAAATAGGTGCATGATTTGGACATAAAGATTGATATAAGCAAGTTAGGCAAGCATAGAAGAAATTGCCTATCAGATCTGTGGATAGAGGAAGAATTCATAGAATACCATAGTTTGGTCAATTGGAGGTAAAATGAATAATTTTGATTACCTAAAACTAAAAAGGTTTAGCACAAACGAAACAGTTCTGCTACCTTGAAAAGAAAATCAGAAAAGTGGGGGGAAACCTTTGTAGCCAATTGCTCTGATAAGCCTCATTTCTCAAATATATGTGGCAACGAGTCAGATTTATCAGAATTAAGTTGATAAATGGTCAAAGGGTAGGAATACGCAGTTTTCAGAAGAAATCGGAGCTGTCGGTTGTCCTATAAAAAAGCTCTGAGTCACTCATAAGTAGAGAAATGCAAATAAGAACAACTTTCAGAAAGCTCTCACAATCGTTGGATTGACTAAGATGACAGGAACGAAAAAGGACGAAGGCTAGACTAGGGAAAGGACAAGAGGGAATACAGGTACGTTAATGCACTTTGGGTAAAGTTGTGAACTCGTCCAACCCTTCTGGAAAACAATTTGGAAGTCTGCCCCAAAAGCTATTAAGCTGTGCATCCATTTAATTTGTTAACATTTGAGCTGGCAACGCCTCCCCCGAGGGAGCAAAGGAAAAGGACCCATGTATGCAAAAATATTTCTAGCAGCTCTATTTTAGTGGCAAAGAATTGAAAACGGTGTGAATGTCCATCAATTGTGGAACGGCTGAACAAGTCGTGCTTTATGAAGGTGGTCAAATATTATCGTGTTGAAAGAAGTGATGAGAGAAGGGCCCATTCAATAGAGTGCCAGGCCTGGAGACATTTCCTAGCTGTGTGACTTTGGGCAAGTCACTCAACCCCAATTGCCCAGCCCTTACTGCTTGGATCTAATACTTAGTATTTTTTATTTAAACCCTTAACTTCTATCTTTGAGTCAATACTGTGTATTGGCTCCAAGGCGGAAGAGTGGTAAGGGCTAGGCCATGGGGGTCAAGTGACTTGCCCAGGGTCACTCAGCTGGGAAGTGTCTGAGGCCAGATTGGAACCCAGGACTTCCCGTCTCTAGGCCTGGCTCTCCATCCAGCTACTCAGCTGCCCCCCTAATACTTAGTATTGATTCTGGGCCAGAATAAGGGCTTTTTGGTTTTTGTTTTTCGTGATGAGGGAGATGCTTTCAGGGAAACTTGGGAAGCCTGGATGCAGCAGGAGGTGACTAGAACCAGGAGGCGATTTACCCAACAACAATGCTGTAATTACAGTTCTTCAGACTCAGGAACTCTGATCCACACAACGATCCAGCCCTGCTTGAAGGATGGATGATGGAAGTTGCTCTCCACTTCCAGAGAGAGGACTGATGGGTTTTGAGGACCAATTAAAGCCTGTTTTTTCTTTCTTCTTTTTTATTTTTTGAAATGCTTTTGTACCACTTGCCTTCCCAATGGGTGGGGGAGGGCGGAAGAGGGAGATAATCTGGAATAACGAAAAAGGAGAAAAGAGAGAGCCGACGAACTCAGAAGGTAAACTCGGAAGGTAAATGGAAGCGGGCTCTCTCTTCTTTTTTTCCTTCTTGACAAGGGCCCACGTTGGAATTGCTTTTGCTGGACTATACATTTATGTAGTTGGTTTTCGTCTTCTCATTTGGTGGGAGAGAATTCAGAACCGGAAATAAAATGGAATTTTTAAAACCGTGATACAAGGTTCAGGGATGTGCTTTTAGCCAGTCTGAAGAGACTCGTGAGAGCCTCTTGGGAAATTTTCAGTGTGAAGTTTTACACCTCAAAAATTGGCAAACCACAAATCGGGGTTTATTTCTTGGGGGAGGGGTCTGGTCTCCATTTATGAAAGTTAAAGGAGAGCGTATTGATGATGCAAATTCCACTTTTAAAAAAGAGTGGAAGGGGCGGCTGGGTAGCTCAGTGGATGGAGAGCCCGGCCTAGAGTCGGGAGGTCCTGGGTTCCAATCTGGCCTCAGACACTTCCCAGCTGGGTGACCCTGGGCAAGTCACTTGAGCCCCATGGCCCACCCTGACCACTCTTCTGCCTCGGAGCCCATACACAGAAGTTAGGGGTTTAAAAAAAAAAAGTGGAGCCGGACTGAAGCCATTTTTTTAACCCCAGAGATTCTTCCATGGCATCCCAGGGAATGAGTGGCATTTCTGGTGCCGCAGAAGATCAGTGGTGAAGAGATTGGGGGGCAGGAGGAGGCACCTCTCTGAATCACCCTGGCTAGGCAGACTCACACATTCCGGGGATCCCTTCCCCGTCTGAGGACCCTGGCGAGGAAGAAATGAACAGAGAAGACCTCGGCTCAGAGCTAGACTCAACTAACTGCCACTGGACAAGTCGCTTGCCCTCCGCCTGCCTCAGTTTCCTCATTCGTGTAAACTATAACAATAACGTCCATTTCCCTAGGCTGGCGCAAGAATACCGTGAGATAGTTGAGATGCTCTTGGTAAAGCTTCCAGAACTTCTTCCTGACTTGGTGCTTTTGTTCGGGCCCTCAAACGCTCCGGCCACCTCCGGGGGATGGCGGTGGGGATGGGCGGGCGCCTCCCTCCCGGGACCTTTATTCAGGTCGCCCCTAGGGGCAGGGAAAAGGCCAGGCCCCGGGCTATTTGTCAAGGCACTGAAGGGCGCCACTTCTTCCGGTGTCGTGCTCCCTTCTGGTCACTAGATGGCAGCGTTGCCTCGCTTCGCTTCGCTTGCCGGGCCGCTTCACAGCCCGCACTCCCCCCGTAGTGTGACGGAGCCTCTTCCAAGAATCCGAACAGAGGGCCTGGGTGGCGGCCACTCCTTGGCCCCCGTGTCCACGTTTCAGTCCGCGCTGCCCCGGAGTTCTCCCCGCCCTGGGG
>NW_025399113.1:0-13152 GCF_016433145.1 Gracilinanus agilis
TCCATTTTCCTCAAAATCTCAGTTTTGAACTCTTCCATAGCTTGTGACCCGTTTTCCTTATTTGAGGTGGGTCCGGATGCTTGTTTGTTCTCCTCCTCTGTTTGCTTGGTTGTCTGGATTTTCTCTGTGTAGAAGTTGTTGAGTGTTAAAGACTTTTTTTTTCTTGTTGTTAATCTTTCTCTTCTGAACTTCCTGAGTCTGGGTAGCCATCATTAGCCCAGCAGCTTCTCAGCTTTATCCTCGCGCTCAGGGTCTGTCCGCAGTCTTTTGGCTCCTGAGGTCTGAGGTCTGGTTTTTTCCAAGGTCAAGCCCCCTGGTGGACAGCCTTGCTTGATCCTCTGCCGGAGGTTCCTTTTTTACAAGTCTCAGGGTGCTGCTTCCACAGTTGTATACCCGTCTGCACTGGTTCCCCACTCAGGGTTTCAGAGCTTTAGCTCGTGGCTGTGTCTGCCTCCACCCATGCCTCTGCCCGTGTCTGCACTCCGAGCCCGCGGTCAGAGTTTGTGTGCTTTCTTTAGCTTTTTGGGGTCCCAAATCTTGCTGCTTTCAGGAACAGGCCCTGGAGCTGCCAATGACTCGATGGGTGTCCCAAACTTGCTCTATTTCTTTTTAGCTGGCTTCGGCCCTATAGGTGGTGTGTGTGGAGGGGGTGGGGGTGGGGTGTTTGCTCAGCCCGCGATTTAGTGAGAGCTGTTTCACCCCTTTATAGCATGGAAATGTCCCGATTCCACGTACCTTCCACGCTGCACCCTGTTGTGGGGTTCCTCTGTTCGTCTGGACTTGGTTTTATGTCCCCTTGAGGAGTCTTGTGTGTTTCGGTCAGGAGAGGTTAAGAGCTGCTTTTTACTCTGCCGCCATCTTAACCTACAGTGTCTTTTGCAAAACAAACATATGCTTTTTGGATTGGACTAAAACCAATGAGGAGAAACAAATGAGAAAAACAGAAGTAACTTCAACCTTGGGGAAACTGGTTGTGTCATCTTAGAGTCTGTAACAGTTAAGGGGCGCCCCAAATAGGACCATAGACCTCAAGAAAGCAGGCTTCAAAATTCTGGAGAAAAGAGAGCTCCAATCCCACAAGTTATGACTCTCTTCCTTTGTCTCTTACTCATTTCTTGGAGTCAGAAAATCTCCTAAATTTGCAGCCTGTCTTCTAGCTTCTCTGAGTCACTATATCTCCATCACATAGTCTCCTGTTATCTCAGAGAGAAGGTGATTTCAGGAGCTATAAATGGAAAATCCCTCGTGAGCTGTGAGCATTTCAGATAGAGAGTGCGGCTTGGGAGAGGGCTTGGAAGTATTTAGAGTTTGCAAAAAAACAAACCAAGATGTCTTGAAGTTCTTCAAAATTAGGTCTTCTCAACTGCTTTAGTTCTCTTTTGTGGCCTAAGGAACAGGATTTCTTCATTTTCTCACCTCTAGAGAAAATGAAAAAGAACAAATGGATTTTCTACCTCAATCTTTGAATTGGTTCATTTAAGGCAAGACAGAGACTTAAAGAAACCCAATCTCCATAGCTTTTGTAGCAATGTTTTGGTCACCATAACTTCAGAACTTTAAAGGCTTTTAATTTCTATGTTTAAATGCAAGATGATATATTTGGTAATAAAAAAGAGGAGGGTGTGGCCCTACTTATTGCAAAGCTCATCTCTGAGCAACTAACAACTTTGGTCCCATTCAGCATTGATATGAGTCACTGCCATATTTTAACCCAGATATGGATTCCTGCCATTACTAAGCTCTTCAGAAAATTTGCTGAATATGTTTAGTCAACAGGCCCATTATTTCCTTTTAAGACCAAAGAATGACAGTGATCCATGAGACTTTTCCCAACTAGGCCTCGCTTCAAGTCAGAGAGGCTCAATGTTGGAAGCAAAGTTAGAGGCCATTTAATTCATCCTGTGTCTGGACCAGGATCTCTTCTAAAAGTAGGCCTCCAGCCTCCATTTGAAAACATCTACTTATAGGAAATCATTCGCTTTTGAGGCAGGCCATTCTACTCTTAAACTGGTTCTCCCCGTGCTATGGTCAGTTATGTCCTACTTCTAATTCGCTTCTATTATTTTGGAGATTGAACTCCACTTTTTACCATTTTCCCTTCTATGTCACATGAAGGACACTAGTCTACTAGGAAAGGACTAAAGAGACAGAAGGGCAACCGATCTCGTCAAAGTGCAAACCCTCCAAGCAGGGGAAGGATCACAAGACTTGTTCCCCAGTTATGAAGAGTCAATCCTATTAGTTAATGATTGTCAGTTCCCCTTCTGTGACCCTGAAAGGAAGAAACTGGCATTTTTCTGACCTTTGCTGTGTTTTTGACTGTGGTATGGGACTTGCCAAATATTATCAACTTGAGTCAGCCTCAAGTGATTGTTACCAGAGCAGATGTGGTGACCCATCCCTTCTGTGGAAGACGTGCCTTTGTCAGTCAGTCTCACACACCCACATTCTATATTGGCTTCTTGTTTCCAGGAAGAGCTAGTGTCTTCAGATTGAAGATGTATATCACCATTTGTTCTAACGTCCTCATGTCAGCTTTCTCCCCATCTGAGTTATAACACTTATGGCTGGCTAACAATAATAATAATAGCAATAATAATAATAATTACTATTATTATAATAGCCAGCATTCTTTAATGCTCTAAGGCTTACAAATGTTTTATAAATATTATTTCATTTAATCCTTACAACAATGCTATGAAGTAGCAGCTTTTGTTCTATTTTACATATGAGAAAACTGAGGCAGACAGGTGAAATATCTTATGCAGGCTCACCAAGCTAGTAAGTGTTGAACTCAGGGTTTTCTGACTCCCATTCTGGCACTCCCCATCCACTGCAACATCTAATGATCCCTAATAACTGAGCTATTCTGTCTAAAATCCTTTATATTTAGAAGTAAGCAGCAAGGTAGCCTAGATCTATAGGCTCCAACCTTCCATTATCTCCTTTACCAATAGAATGTAAGATCCATGCTGGCCAAGAATTGTTTTTTTTTGCCTTTGAATGATTCCCAATGTTTAACAAATGCTTGCAAAAATTCTGTGAAAATCTCTTCAGCCAAAAACAAACAAGTGAAACACAAATCAAAATAACAGTACAGTTTTGCCCCTCACCTCACAGATTAACAAAGATCATAAAAAATGGAAATAATCTGTGTTGGAGAGGTTGTAAGAAGACAGACATACAATACATACAGACAAATGTGGTGACCCAGCCCTTTGGTGGAAGACAGTATGTACTAATACATTGTTGGTGGTGCTGTTGGTCAGGACAGCCATTTCAGAAAGCAGTTTATTGACTTCTGCAAATAAAGTGACTAAAGTGTCTATACTCTTTCACCCAGGGATTACATCATTCAGCTTATACACCAAGGAGACCACTGATAAGAAGAAAATGCCAATATACACCCATTTATAACCACTTTTTATGATGTTGCCAAGAATTGCAAACAAAATAGATGCCCATTTATTGGGAATTACAAAGCAAATAGTGGTGCCTGAATGTCATGGAATGTACTGTGCTGGAGGGGGAATATGATGAATAGAGAGAAGCCTGAAGAGATTTTTATTAATTGATGCAAAGTCAAGTAGACAAAGCCCAAGAAAATAATATCTTCCATGACTACAATCACATAGATAGAAAGAACAAGCACAAAACATTCAGAAATCAATCTTACAAAATTAGGAAAACCAGATATGGTTCCAGAGAAGAGCTATAGGAAGATCCCTGCCACCCCACCCCTTTGCAGAGGGCTACCCTGCACATATTTTCCAACTTTTTAGACGTGTTGATCAGTTTTGCTGAGTTTTCTCTTCATTTGTTATATGGAATGGCTCTCTTAGAGAGGAGTGGAAGGGATAAAGAGAAGTTTGGCTATATTTTTTAAAAAGTTGGTTTGTGTAAGTCTTTCCATTCTTCCCTGGATTCATTTTTGTCATTTCTTACAGCACAATAATATTCCATTGCCACAGCTTCTTTAGCAATTCCCCAACGTACAGGTATCTGCCTTGTTCCCAGTTCTTCACTTCTGCAGAAGTACTTTGGAAGAACTATTAGAGTCAGAATGCAGATCAAAGCATACTATTTTTCACATTATATATGTTTTTATTGGGGGGGGTTGCTTTTATATGAGTATTCTCTTACAACAATGACCTATATGGAAGTGTGCTTTGCATGATAATTCATATCCAACATATACAGCCCAGATGAAGTTGCTGAACACCTGTGGGGGTGGGAGGTGTAAGGAAGGGAGGGAGGGAGGCAACCTTATAATTTCAGAAAACATATATTGAAAATTGTTATTACATGTAATTGGGAAAATAAAATGTCTTTAAAAAAGATTTTTCAAAGGACCTTGAGATATCTTTTTATCATTAACTTCCTTAGGGCAGTGGCAAGATATCTGAATCAAAGGGTATAGACATTTATGTCCCTTCTCTGTACCAATCCAGAATCACCCGTAGGCAGCAGTGGCTAAACATCTCTGGACATTCTGGGTTACAGATATTTAGAGCATTCTTTCATGGAGTTGTTAATAATTTCCAGGTCTTTTGAAAATTCTTTGTTCATTATGCCCAAAGGGCTGTTTAAAAGACTACCTGCCCTTTGATCCAGCCATACCACTGCTGGATTTATACTGCAAAGAGTTCATATGGAAAAAAGACTTGTACAAAAATATTTATAGCCATGCTCTTTGTGGTGGCAAAAAAACTGGAAAATGAGGGGATGCCCTTCGATTGGGGAATGGCTGAACAAATTGTGGTATCTCTTGGCGGGGAATACTATTGTGCTCAAAGGAATAAGAACTGGAGGAATTCCATGTGAACTGGAAAGACCTCCAGGAAGTGATGCAGAGTGAAAGGAGCAGAGCCAGGAGAACATTGTACACAGAGATGGATACACTGTGGTACAATCGAACATAACAGACTTCTCTACTAGCAGCAATGCAAGGATCCAGAGCAAAGCTGAGGGACTTATGAGAAAGAAAACCAGCCACATTCAGAGGAAGATCTGTGGGAGCAGAACCACAGAAGAAAAACAACCGCTTGATCACATGGGTCAATGGGGATAGGATTGGGGATGTAGATTCTAAACGATCACCCTGGTGCAAATATTAATAATATGGAAATAGGTCTTGATCAATGACTCGTGTAAAACCCAGTGGAATTGTGTGTTGGCTGTGGGAGGAGGGGAGGAAAAGAACATAAATCATGTAACCATGGGAAAATTTTCTTAATTAATCAATTAAATAAAATTTAAAAAGAAAAGAAAAGAAAATTCTTTGTTCATGCCCTTCTAATAATTATCTCTTGGGAACGTCTTTTGGTCATACTCATTTGGGTTATTATCTTAGATATCAGCCCCTTATCAGAAATACTTGATGTAAAGATTTTTTTTCCTAGACAACCATCGCCCTTCTTACCCTCGTGGTATTAATTTTGTTTGTGCAAAAGCTTTTCAATTTCATCATCAAAATGATCCCTTTTATCACTTGTGCTCACCTCTATCCTTTGGTTAAGAATTTACTCCTTAGCCTTAACTGTGAAACCGTGAAAGCTGTAACTGTGTGTGGACTGATTATTTTAATTTTCTTCTGAAGTGACCTTTAATAATTGGGCCGTGTAGCCATTTGAAGTTTCTTGGGGAATATGCTATGTGATATCAGTCTAAAGCAGGAGTTCTTCACCTTTTTTGTAGCAAGGATCCTTCTGAGAAGCCTTCTAAGAATAAAGCTTTTGAAAGTACAAAGTACATAGGTTCCCAAAGTATGAAAGGGCCTTTGTTATCAGAGCTTCTCCCTCTATCCCTACGACACGAGTTAGGCTTGATTTTCCCTAAAAATTGGAATTGACAGGAATATTGATAGGAAAAAATAGGAATCGGTAGACTCAACGGTGGGACAAAGGCTCAAGTTATTCCTCCTGTGATGCAACTTCCTGGTAGCTTCTGGTTGTCTAAAGACATTCAAAAGTCCCACTCTGAACCTTTCAGACAGTAGATGGGTGGAGATCATGAGAATAACCACATCGTGACAGGAAAGTTCCATATGAAGGTGAGGAAGGCCGGAACTACCAAAGTGAAGTCCTGCTGCTTGCTCAGCATTCTCGCCATGGTAAGGCTAAGTAAGCTGCATTTTGTTAACTGTTAAGAGGCCTGTGAGTACCTCATTTTATCCCAACATCAAACCTGAAATATGAGGTGCCTGCATCAGGACTATCCTTAAACTAAGGAAACTAATTCTATTGAAACACAGTTAACAAAATGTTTTTTTTTTTAAAACAAGTTCATGGCTCCTGGGTTAAGAATTCCTGGTCTAAAACAATGTCTACCTCCACCAACAGTGCATTGATGTGCCCATTTTCCCATAGGCCTTCCAACATTTGCCTTTTTCCTTTTTCGTCAGCTTTGCCAATGTGCTGGGTTACAACATATAAACCTAATTTATGCCAAACCATTTTCTAGTTTTCTCAGAAATTCTTGTCCAATAGAGAGTTCTTACTCCAAGTAATTTATGTTTTCAACTTTATTAAATATGGGGTTATCGAGTTAATTATTTCTGAATCTTCCTAGATACTGTGACTTTTCAAATCAGCCTGGAGCCTACAAACACAGACAAAAAGGTAAGGACTGACTAAGCTTTGAAAGCTGGAACTGGGGGCACCCATATGGATTTCTTATCAGCCACCTTGAAGAAAAATAATATATACAGAAAACAGCAAGAGGAGCTGTGGGAAGGATGAGAGGCTTCTTCCACTGGTGGTTATATTTATTTATATTAAGAAGGAATCTTTTTTTTAACCCTCACCTTCCATCTTGGAGTCAATACTGTGTATTGGCTCCTTGGTGGAAGAGTGGTCAGGGTGGGCCATGGGGGTCAAGTGACTTGCCCAGGGTCACACAGCTGGGAAGTGTCTGAGGCCGGATTTGAACCCAGGACCTCCCATCTCTAGGCCTGACTCTCAATCCACTGAGCTACCCAGCTGCCCCCAAGAAGGAATCTTGATGAGTTATCTAGTCCATTTTTTCCCTCTCCAGGAAGGACCATATCTGAACCATCCTAGACAGAAACTATCTTGAGATTAGCCCAAATGCACATAAGCTCATTGGGTTGGGGTCAAGACCAATCTAGAGTAGAGCTCTACCCATTGGAAGTGGCTCCCAGGAATGCTTCTTCATAGACCACAAAGGATCTTCCATTGCCATCCACGAGAGCATCCAGGACTCCATCGTTTTTCCAGTCTTACCAAGAAGAACCATGAGCTACCCCACAACGTCTTGAGGCAGAAAAGTTGAGGGAAGTTCTAACTTCTATAAATCGGTAAAAGATCTAGAGGCATGTTCTATGTAATAGTCTCTGACCAGCATGAATCGTGCGTTAGTAGATATGCAGTGTCTTGCTCTGTGACCTTGGCTAAGTTAGTCAGCTACTCTGGTCCTGAATTTCTTCTTTCGATAAATGTGACGAATCACAGATCCCTCGTTCGAAGAAAGAGACCAGTAATGCCTGCCTTAAGAATCCCGCAGTGTTGTGGCTGCCGATCAGTGAGATGTTGTAAAAGTGCTTTGCCACAGAACAAAGGGCTGTGGGCACAAACTCCAGGCATTATTGTCTTCACTAGAAAGTGGGGAAGCTATGCACTATGACTCCCCAGGATAAACGCTATCAATGGCCAGAAAGCAATTTTTTTTCTCAGAAGACGATGCAAATAACGTTGTTTTTTTTTGGTTTTTTTTGGTCTGGCTTTCTCAGAGTAAATACAAAGGTTTGGCGGCTGAGGCCCCAGCTTTGGGTTTATTGGGATGATTGATGTGATATTTCCACACCAAAGCACACGGAATGCTTTGGTTCCAGAATTAAAAGCCGCCACGATGCAAAAGCGATGAAGGACTTACGTAGCTCTTCTTGTTCCTTATCAGCTTTTTGGCATTGTGAATTCCATCCTACCCCATTTTCAGGAGCAGAAATATTTCACATTTATTTCCTTTAACATTTCTCCACTCACAAATGAATGCTACATAGAAGGAATCGCGCAAATAAGTATCTTTTGAGCACCTACTATGTGCACAGCCTAGCACGGTTGGGGGCTACAAAAAAGCATCAAGTACAGGCCTTGAAATGTTACAAGATCTCAAGCTAAAAGAAACCTTAGAGAGCATCTAAGGCAATAAATAGCCTTATCATCCACGCCAGGAAATGAGGCCAAACAAGATGAAGTGACTTGTCCAAAGGTGCACAAGATAGGAAGTGTCACAAGTGGAATCTGAGCCCAGCTTCTCTGACTCCATATCATTTCATCTTTCAGTTTCATAGTATTGAAATTGTGCTGACTCAGTAACCCGCTATGCCAAACCCTGCCTGTCAGTCGGTGTCACTCAGTCTGCAGCTTTTGTATTTCCTCCTATCTAGTGCCTATCCATACCTGTTCAATATCAAGGATAGGCAATTGAGAAGGAACCAAGATGCAGTGGCCCATTCCTTTTGACTGACGTCGACCCATCCAAATTGTCTTTCTCTCATTATGGAAGTTCTCAGTAAAAGCCGACTCCATCTTGAAATCCTTGCGGATCTCTAGGGATCGGTCCAGCAATATGTTACCTTGACATATTTTAATAAATGTTGTAAGAATACTCCCAACCCTTTGATCATTATAGAAGGGGAAACAGAGGCCCACAAAAGTAACATGACTTATGCAGGTCCCCTCAGAACCAGATCTGAACCCAGATCTTCTGTCTCCAAATCCTGGATACTTTCCACTCTTCTTGTTTCTTCCTATTTCTTTAGGGAAAACAAGGCATGAAACATACACGAGGCATTTAATTAGCAACAACTTAAATGCTGTTAGTGAAATGGGAATTCAGGGAAAGGAGAGAGCTGGATTGACTAGAGGAATTACAGGAAGGCTTCCTGGAGAAGAAGAGGATGGGAAGGGTTTGAATGGGCAGAAGGAAGAAGGGAGAATATTTCAGATCAGGATAACCGTTTGAGTAAAGAGAGAGAGAGGCAAAAATGAGCCTGGATTTTGTGAGCATCAGTATGAGAATGGCTTGACTCGGGGCATCTGGGTAGCTCAGGGGATTGAGAGTCAGGCCTAGAGACTGGAGGTCCTGGGTTCAAATCCGGCCTCATACACTTCCCAGCTGTGTGACCCTGGGAAAGTCCCTTGACCCCCATGGCCCACCCTTACCACTCTTCTGCCTTGGAGCCGATACACAGAAGTTAAGGGTTTAAAAAAAAGAATGGTTTTACTGAAGCAGTCTCTTTTGGGGAACAGCTGTAAATGAAGTTTGATAGGTAGGGTGGAGGCAGGTTGTGGAGGCTTTAAGTGCTGAGCAGAGGAGTTCACATTTGATGTGGTAATCAATGGAGAGCCATTATCAAGCTGGAGCAGGGGAGTGGCTATGAAAAGTATGTATCAAGGAAATTATGATGGTGGCAGGTGGCAGGGACAGGAGACAGGGAGCTCAGTTCAGAACCTATTGTAGTCTTTATAATGTGAATTGCTGAGGCCCTGGATTGGGGTGGTAGCAGTAGAAATAAAAAGGAACCAGAGGTAACTGCTATTCAAATCAATTCGACAAGCATTTATTAGGTATACCTACTGTGTGCAGAACCGGAGAAGGAAATGTCAAACCCCTCCAGTAGCTTTGCCAAGAAAACCCCGCGGATAGTATGTCTGCAGAATCACAAAACGTTTGACATGGCCCGAATCAACTGAATGACATATGCCAGGCACCATGCTAAGCCCTGGGGATACCAACACAACTATTATTGCCAAGTAAGGAGTAGAAGACTTAGTTACAGATTGGAGGATGGTCAGCAAATATTTACTAAGTGCCGACTGTATACAGTAGGATGTTTGGGAGCTTGTGGCTGAGCGTACATATGGCTGGAAGCCTTTCCCAGTTTGAGGACTGGGAGAACTGGGAATGATGCTGACTGCCCCCAAATTAACCTGATATTCCTCACAACCATCTTGGCCTCAACTCATATTCCCCCTTAGGCAGGAGAGAGAACTGGATTCATCAAATGCCTTGCAATTTCCCCTTATTCATTTAAAGCATTTTGCTAAGAGCCCCTGTGCTTGTTTATCCCCATATAATACTCCCCTATAATATCTGCTGCTATGAGCAGGAACAGAAGCCCTCAGTTTCCCCTGACGTCTTGTATGTGCGGAGTTGGGGACTCGGCTCCCCCAGAATGTTTCAGCTGCCCTCGTTTCCTTAGATCTTGCCCTGTAGTTCTGATGGGAACGGTGCCAACATTTCTGAAAAGAGGATGATTTTCACTTGTCGTCATGTACTCCACTCAGAAGCTGTTCAACACTGGACTTCTATTGGAATTTTTCATCCTTATCAAACAGTGCTTTGGAACCAGCCCCGCGATGCCAACACAGAGCTCGATGAAAAGCAAAGAATCCAGGCAAACAATAGGAACTTGTTTTTGTCTGTAGGCTAGCCAATGGTCTACTTATCTCCTTTCCCTTTTTACGGCACTATTTTCTTGGCTAACTGGGAATCACGTAGATATCGTCTAAGGGGATGCTGGGAAAGCAACACATTTTCAAACACACCAGTAATCCTCACGGTCCTCAGAACGGCATCCAAGTGGTAGGTGATATATTTGGGCAGCAAGTGTTCACAGTCCCATGCCATAGAAAAGCTCCATTCCCAGGCTATTTCTGTGGGCCTCTCCACTTGCTCTCACTCGAATCATTCAACGAGCATTTGTGAAACCTTTCCTATGGTAAGCCAAACTACGTGCTAAGGCCTGGGATGCACAAAAAGCAAAAACCTTCCCTGCCCTCAGAGAATGTACATTGTCATGGAGAAACGGCATTTCTGAATCCAAACATAGGAGATAAATATAAAAGAGATGGAAGCAGGCACGCTGGCGGCTGTGGGGACCAGCAGATGCCCCTTGAAGGAGAGGACGATAGAACTGATTATTAAAGGAAGCCAGAGGTCCTGAGAATTGGAGATTGGGAAAGAGAACATTCAAGGCATGGGGAATAGTCACGGCAAAGGCACAGAGAGGGTACGTAAGAAACAACAGGCAGGCAGGTAGGATCATAGAAATTCAGAGTACTGAATGAGAGTGAAGCGAAAGAAGGCTGGAAAGGCAGGAAGAGGCCGGCCAAGCTGTAAGCATCTTTCAGTGTCAGAGACTTTTAGTTTGATCCTTGAAGGTAATTGGGAGCCACTGGGGTTTATTGAGTAAGGAAGGGGATTACGTGGCCATGGGAAAACCCTTTTGGCAGTTCCACGGAGAATGTTTGAAGGAGAGAGAGACTTGAGACTAGAAATTAGAAAGCTATTGCAGCAGTCCAGGAAAGACGCGATGAGAGCCTGTGGGGCAGCTGTGTGAGGGAAGATAAGAGAACGCATGTGAGAAAAGTGGGAGAGACGACACGACAAGATTTGGCAACCTATTGGAAATGGAGGGCAAGCAAGAGAGAGAGGAGTCAGAGATAATAACTGCAAGTTTTCCAACCTGGTGACTGAGAGGGCGGTGAGGTTCTCAGCAGTTACAAGGAAGTTCAGAAGAGGAGAGAGTTTGCAGTCAACATCGGGAAGGGAATTCTGACCAGTTCAGAGGTGTCGGCCTGGGACGGTACCCTCTGAGGGAAAGATTGGGAGGAGCAAAGTGAGGACAGAAAGTTAAAATGAGAAATTAGAGGGAGGGGAGTAAAAATTTTAAAAATATTATCAGATAAGATAAATCCAGAATTATGAAACATGATGGTAGAACATTCCTGAGTGATGGTGTGATCAAGGTCCCATAGAACATCATTCTCTGTGTGTAGCTGAACTGCAGAAGGCCCTTAGAACTGAGTAGATTGAGGAACTGGGAAGTTTGAATATCTCTATGCATGTCAATGTCCTCTAGCAGGAAGGCGAGAGATGGGGGCAGGGGGGTGGGGGTGGGAAGAAAGTCCTTGAGCCAGACAAAGAACTCCTTGAGAACATGAGAGCTGACAGCTAGGTTGGCTCTTGAGATCCGGATTGGCTGATAAAGTTAGATACCGTAAACCTCAAAGGAGAGGAAGCTGTTGAGTGATGGTAGTTGATTCTGGAGCTGGTCATTGGGAGCAACGTCTCTGAGGAAGAAGTTTGATAGGAGACCTTCCCCGGGAAAGAAGCGTGTCTTCTTAGGTGTTGGAACAAAGCCTTGTTTGTGCCAAGCTAGTTCCAGCTCTGCCATGACAACTTACAGAGGTAGAAACGTTCCATGAGAACATCTTTATGCTTCATGAGCTTTCGTGTGGTTTTCAGGAAGAGATCCTTGGGCACAAAAGTCCCACTTTTTCAGATGTGGCTATATCTCATTGGAGAAGTACTGTTGAGCTATAGTAGAAAGAGCCCTGCTTTTGTGGCAAGGAGAGGGCCAGGTTCAGATTGGACTCTTTACAGCCATGTGACTACTGACTAGCTCTGAGCCTTAGTTTCCTCATCTATAAAATGAGAATAATAATAGCTATTAGACCTACCTCAGTGAACTGTTATAAGGACCAAATGAGACACTATTTTATAATATGATGTAAACCTAAAGGCACTCTATGAATGTAATGGGGGCAACAGGTGAGCCTCCTCTCATTTGATGACCTCAGGCACTTTCATTGGGCTGTGTCCATTCGAACTCAGCACTGAAGGGCTTGGTGTTTTTGGCTGATGAAACAAATCCTGGGTCGTCCCTTACTCCTCCCCATTCCCATGCCAGCTGACAGAAGGGAGGTGCACTTCATAGTTTTAAATAATAACATCTAATTATAATAGAAAATTTTTAGATGGCATCTATTAAGTGCCAGGTACTGTGCTAAACATTTTACAAACATCTCATTTGATTCTTATAACACCACTGAGAAACAGATGCTATAATATACCTAATTTATAGATGAGAAAACTGAAGCAGGCAGAGGTGAAGTGACTTGCCCAATATCACACAGCCAATAAGTGTCTGAGGCCGAATATAAACTCAGATTTTCATGAGATGAACTCAAATTTTCCTGAGTGGAGTCAGGCCCAGTATTCAATCACTCAGTCCACTGCTAGTGAATGCTTTCTGTCTCTCTCTGTCTCTCTGTCTCTGTCTCTGTCACCCCCCTCTCCCTCTATCTCTCTCTCCCTTTCTCTCTCTCTCTCTCTCTCTCTCTC
>NW_025399114.1:0-5262 GCF_016433145.1 Gracilinanus agilis
GCCTGACTCTCTATCCACTGAGCTACCCAGCTGCCCCACCTAAATCTCACCTTTTAAAAAAAGGCTTCCTTCTGAAATGACCTTCCACTTGGCCTGCATAAAATCTGTATGTATATAGTTGCTTGTGTGTTGCCTCCCCCTTCGGAATGTGAGCCCCTTGAGAATAGCCTTTGTGTCCTTAGCATTTGGCCCAGTACACCCAGTAAGCACTTAAACGATTGTTGACTGACTAAAAGTGGGGATGCAAAAGATCAGTTATTTGCAAGAAGGTAGACTGTGGGTTTACATGAGGGGAACCAACAAGGACTAGCAGAAAGATCTTTTTACATAGCAGTTGCAGGTGGAAGAAGGAAAGGGGATTATGAAGGCTGATTTACCCAGCATTCCCTTCATCACACCTGCCTGTTAACTGTATACCTTTGATTGCTGTGGATTAATTTTGATGCTCTTTTATGAATTCATCTCTTAACCAGCTTGTCTGCCCTGAAACTTACTTTGAACAAGATCGTGAAATATATAACAGATGTTAGGAGACGCCGTGGAGATCTGAGAAGCACAGCGGCTGAGCCATCATTAGCATGTTGCTGTCCGGGTTCACGTATAGCATTTCAGGTGTGCTTGTTAACTCACCTCCAGTGGTTCTCTTGGAGATCAGGGTCATCGGATTTGGCTCAGTCTTGCCCCCTTGACCAAAGTATTGCGACCTAAAAATGCCGATCAATTAGGGACCCGTTAATTTCTGTCACTAGGAATTAGTCCTAGATAAACCCCATCACCTTGCATTCTAGGCAGCTGCTTTTAAGGACAAAGGTAGGAAAGCCTGGTGCTTCTTCCTACAGCAAATAAAACAATCGACAGCATTTTCATATATCAGCTTGCCTGTGACAGCTGAGGGTTACAAAAAGTGTCCTGGGGAGGGGCAGCTGGGTAGCTCAGTGGATGGAGAGTCAGGCCTAGAGACGGGAGGTCCTGGGTTCAAATCTGGCCTCAGACACTTCCCAGCTGGGTGACCCTGGACAAGTCACTTGACCCCCATTGCCCACCCTGACCACTCTTCCACCTGGGAGCCAATACACCGAAGTTAAGGGTTTAAAAAAAATAATAAAAATAAAAAAAAGTGTCCTGGGCTCCACTGGCATTGGTTATGGGTTAAAGGTACAGAGATCAAAGCACACGGCCAACCTCGCCGAGTGTATCGATGACCATCTAGAGATGTTTCCCATAAAACTCGGTGGCTCCCATGTTCACAGGCAGGAGTCAAAGTCAGAAGGTTTCATGCAGGTATTTGATTATAGACAGATATGAAAATGGGAAGCCGGGTGATACTGGAACTGGAGACTTTGTTAAGTGGAATTTCAGGGAGGCTCTGTCCATTTTTATTTGTAAGCATAGCGCTTACCGATTTCATTTTGTAAATTTGTAAAAAAAAAAAATCTAGCTTAATAGCTTATCAGGTAATTAGAGTGAAACAGTAGTCGAAATGATGTTTTTGTCGGTTTTGTGGCTTTCAGCCAGCCAAACTGTCTGTGTGGTTTTTTTTTTCCTTTTGCTTTTTAATTCTATGAAAAATAAATGGAGACAATAGCATACCTCTGATGAAAATCAGTCATGTTCTGAATTACAAAACACATTTCATCCTCCTATATTTTTGTTCCTAATGAGAAAATCATAATTTCCTCTGGTTACTTTGGAACCATCAAAAATTGGAGAGCCTCAGCCACTTCCCAGCTGGGTGACCCTGGGCAAGTCACTCGACCCCCATTGCCCACCCTGACCACTCTTCTGCCTTGGAGCCAATATACAATATTGACTCCAAGATGGAAGGTGAGGGTTTTAATTTTAAAAAAAAATTTTTTTTAAATTGAGAGCAGAGCTCCAGATTTCAGGTATACATAAATAAGACATTCCTTTTCATGCCTTAGACATTTTTTCCTGATCTAATTTCCTGATTTATGAATAAACATATACCCAACAGTATTCATCTATTTGTAGATTTCAGGAAACACAGAAGAAATATTTATTTAGAGACTGAAATTCTGGGACGTGAGGCTGCTTCACAATTCTTGAGACCTTGGTTTAAATGATCTATGGATGGAAATTATAGTTGATTTCAGTTTACATCATTCATCTCATTAAAGGCAAAGAAAAATCTTTAGGTTTCCCTTTAATTGTTATCACTTAGTGTCCACAGACTCAAGACATAGACCTGGCTCTAGATCTATCCCTTTTGGATTTTTTAAAAATGGAATTGCTTTGTTTTTAAAAGAAGGAAAACAGCCTCCATGAGGTCTAGAGGCACTAAAAACCGATGGCCATAACCGAGGGTAACCAAGTTAGGATAAGCCCATTTAGGACAGGTACCATTGAGGAACAGTGACTTGTACCCATAATTAAAGAGAAATCAAGAGTGGACTAGATTGCGTTTTGGAAACCGCCCAGTGCTTCCAGGGGTTCAGTAGCAATTAAGATGAGGCGAGGATGAGAGAGGAGCTGGTGTCAGAGAACACTGGTTATGAATGCTCACTATCCTTGTTACCTAACTGTTCTCAGAGAACTAACAGCTTCTCCCATCTGCAGATTCTTCCTTTATTTATAAAGGAGTTGAGCTAGCTCAGCTCAAATGAATGCCCTTTTATTTAGATTCCCTCTTCTCCTTTTCTCTTCAATTCTAGTGGAAGTCTTTTTCTTCTTTCTCTGAGTCTTTAACAATGAACTGGCCATTCTGACCAAGGTCAGCCTGACTCCACATGCACTTGATTGTATTACCTCCCATCATTTTCAGCAGATTTTGCATCCACAATAATCCTCCCTCCCTTCTTCTTGCCCTGGCAACAGGTTCTTTTCCTAGTGCCTTCAGAGATGCCCCAAACTCCCCCATCCTTAAAAAATATATATATTAAAAACTCTCCCAACCCCTTTAATTATTGTCCTCCATCCCTTCTTTTTTCTCAAACTCATTGGAAAAAAAATTGCCCCCCCCCGACACACTGCCTTCCCTTCATCTCACTCCCCACCCCTTTGCAGTCTGGTATTTGATGTCATCGCTCACCTGAAAATGCTGTCCTTGGAGTTAAATGATCTCTAAATTGTTGAATCTGAAAGCTAGACAGTCGTGTGTGTGCAGATGTGTGTGTGTGTGTGTGTGTGTGTGTGTGTGTGTGTGTGTGTGAGAGAGAGAGAGAGAGAGAGAGAGAGAGAGAGAAGGGGGGCTCATTTAAATGGACTGCAAGTTAAATGTGAGCTAAAGCTGACAGAGCAGCCCCAAAATATATAGGAATATTATTTAATATCTCCTAGACTGCATTTTACTGTTTTAAATGTATTTCTTTAGTTAATTAATTGAGCCTATTTTTCCATGGTTACAAGACTCCCGTTCTTTCCCTCCCCTCCTCCCACCCCCCTGCTGTAGCCAAAGAGCAATTCCACTGGGTTTTTTGTGTGTCTTTGATCAAGACCTATTTCCATATTATTAATATTTGCAATCGGGCGATTGTTTGGAGTCTGTGTCCCCAATCCTCTCCCCATCGAGCCATGTGATCAAGCAGTTGTTTTTCTCCTGTGTTACAGACTGCATTTTTAAAGGCATACTGTTGGTGATTGTGGGGGTGAGAATATTGAACACTACCATGCCTATAGCTGGAATATAAAGTAGGCATGACTCTAGGTGCTTCATTTCCAAGATGTGGACAAACTGGAACATATTCAGAGTAGGAGGACCGCCCCAGGAAAGGGCCTGGGAGCTGCTGTCAATTGAATTTGGGGGGGAAGAAATTGGGCACATTTCACCTGGAATCCAGACTTTAGAGGGGGGGCATTATAGATAGCAGGTTCCTTAAAAAAGAGGGATGACCCTCGTCCTAACAGGCTGCAGAGGGGCTCGCCGAGGACCAAATGGTGGAAGTTGCAGGGTCAGATTTTTGCCTGGATGTAAAGCAAACCTTCCAACAGTTGTCAGTCCCAAATAGACTGGGCTGCAGCTTTTCAAAGGGAGACCTGGAGACCTAAAGGGCAGTATTGTACAGGTACTGCGGAATAATTGTCATTGGGGGGTAAAGAAGATATTTGCCAGCAAAACCTTGTTATTTCAGGGCTGGGAATAAATTTAAATCTTCCTGCCAGTGGGGCAAACAAGTTGCCCACTTATTGAAGTATTACTAATTGTTCTTAATAATCTACCACCACCTATTGATGTTCTTTATGTCAAATTCCTAATTGGAGCCAGCATCTTTGGGCTTGATTTTTGCTCGAGGATGTACCACATCCTCTTTTCCCTCAGGTTACTGGAGGACCTTTGTTCTCAGTTTTATTGGAAAAAAAAAAATGTTCTTCTGTTACCTAGTTACAGACATCCATCCCCACAGACAGCCATTTCTCCCTCCCTTTCAAGCCCACGCTGAAATATCTGAAAAATAATGCACACTCCACCATTGCATATTTATTTCTACAAAATAGCCCAGACCAGATCAGTCACTTTGCTTTCAATTTTATTTGACTTTTGAATATGCTTTTAACATAAACAACAAAACAACATTAAGGGAACTTGAATGAAGTCAATCTTCTTCTGACGCTTTCTGCTGTCATTTTTCTTCACATATTATCTGTGTAAAAAATATGAATTGTTAAATTCTGCTTTCAGGCGCTATGGCCGACCCCCCACATGAGCAAAAACCATGGTGACGGGGATTTGGGTGATAATGAAGCCTTATACGTCAATTCGGAAATTTACAGAAAAAAAAAAATCCAGATGCTCATTGATCCCTATTGTTTCTGAAAATCCCTCCATCCTGGGAGGGGGGAGGCAGCTGTTTAGATCTTAAGGGAAGAATCCTATTTCTAGGTATTCTCTGAATGTACAAATACACCGATGCATACATATATGAATTCAATCATTGTCCAAATGATGCACATAATTTTATTAATCTGAGGAGGGAAAAAAAAAGACCCTAACAACAACCTGCTTTGTATACAGTCTATTCTTTGCTATCTGAACCTGCTCTGTCGGCCACTGGATTGAGGCTGATTCAGAGGGCTTATTAAATGTAAAAAGGTCAGATTTCTGCTTGTAGGTATCAAATGGCATCATAAAACCTGGATGGACCTTTTAATGAATATCCCAGAGATCTGGGCCCCTCCCTGGCAAGCAGGAATCACCTGGACATTTGTAAGCCGGTGATGATTCATTGCCAGGGAGGCACAGTGTTTAATAACCAAAGCTTACATTTTAAGAATTTTACAGGGCGCTCTCTTCCTCCAGCCTAATGA
>NW_025399115.1:0-4033 GCF_016433145.1 Gracilinanus agilis
GGGAGGGAGGAAGGGAGGAAGGAAGGAAGGAAGGAAGAAAGGAAGAAAGAAGGGAGGGAGGGAGGGAGGGAGGAAAAATACAGTGAAAGAATGAATGCATTTAAAAAATGTGACAATATACAGAATATTCCACATACAAGGGCCCCCTCCCCCTACCACACACTTTCTCTAAGTCTTCCAGAATGGACATCCCTCTAGACTCCTTGGGTCAAGGGGTCCATTCGGTAGATCGCTGCCTCATATACGTACTGTGCGATCTTGGGTAAGTCGTTTAACCCTCAATTTCCTCATCTCTAAAACGGGGATCAAAAGAGCATCCACCTCCTCAGACAACTGTGAAGACCAAACGAGATGGCATTATCCAGCCCTTAGCACAGTGCCTGGCATATAGTAGGTCCTTGTCAATGGCTGGTAAACCTTTAAAAATTCAATGTATTAACAGTTGCTCGTCTATGCCAGGGGCGCCATGCTGGCACTCTAGAGAAGATCAAAACTGATGCTCTGGGGCAGCTGGGTAGCTCAGTGGAGTAAGAGTCAGGCCTAGAGACAAGAGGTCCTAGGTTCAAATCCGGCCTCAGACACTTCCCAGCTGTGTGACCCTGGGCAAGTCACTTGACCCCCATGGCCCACCCTTACCACTCTTCCACCTATGAGACAATATACCGAAGTACAAGGGTTAAAAAAAAAAACTGATGCTCTTTACGAGTAATTGATTTTGTCCTGTAACTGCTGAAATCATGGTTCTTTTGGGCCTCTAAGGGTTCGAGTTCAGAAATCCAGCTTTCCTGCTAGTCACGGAACCATTCTTACCTCACAGAATTTTGCTAAGCTCAGGGACTGTGTGAGGAAGGAAGCTGGGCCTGTCTGGGCCACTCTCTTGCTCCCGGACTCCAACAAGGAACATTTCTCCGTCCCCCGAGAGGAAAAGAGGGCTCATTCCTAGCCCTCATTGCCCACCTCCTCTGCCTCTCAGCTCTGTAGCTAATCACCGTTTCCTCACAATCTCACAACCGGTGATGCCACTGTCACTCTGTCCTTTGATCTCGGTTTATAAAAGCGTGTTGTGGCTACTCGAGGGGCCAAGAGACCTGCTTTATTGGTGGCCGGCACCCTCTTTAATAAAACAAAGCTGGGCTTGGGGAAGCTCGTCCCGACACCCTTTGGGGCTTTCGATTCTACCGTGGCACCCTGCAGCTCGGGCAGATTAAAACGTCATTGGGAAATGCTGGACGAAATGAAAAGCAAGTGCCATCCACCGCCATGTTCATTTGAAGTTCTCTGAGCCCACGTACGGCCTGCAGAGATCTGTTTCCATGGGAGTCTGACAACCCTGGCCAATCTGTTTGGCTTGTTCCAGGCTTCCTCCACGGCCCACCGTGGGCCTGACTCTGGAATAATACTATCGATTAGCATTTCTTTCAAGTTCTTCCTGAGATCGTCCATCCCCGATAAGGTAACGACCTTTCCAGATCATTACTTCAAAGGTCAAGAATCATGGAAGGAGGTTTTGTGTTTGCCCTCCTCCTCAATGGGAACATATTATTCTCTCTGCTTGGTTCCTTCCTTTAATGGTCCTTCTGTCCTTCTGATACTGGAGAGTCATCAAAGGCTCCCTTTATTCCCCCGTTTAGCTGGAGGACTCGGTGTTCTTGTGGTACCTTCTCCCATTATTGATTTCTAGTTTCTCATAAACTTGAGAGTAGGAGGTGTGGGATGGCCGGAGTGCCCAGAGTGTGCTCCTAGCTCACTGCCTGAACAATTCCACTAATCGTTTGAAGAGGCCAGAGTTGGCCCCGGTCCACAAGGATGCATGGGCACGGTGATTAAACGGTGAGGGGACATGCTGGAGGTCCGCGTGAGCTGAACCAACCAAGGAACCCATCGACAATCTTTAAGCATCAAATATATGCTAACGGTCTACATAGTGATCGCAATCATGTAAAGGAAAATAATATGGAAAGGCATGGCCCACTAGACCTGAAGTCAGAAGGAGCTGAATTTGAATCCTTTCTCAGACACCTGCTAGTTGTATGACTCTGGGCAAGTCACCGCCCCGTCCCTGGGCCTCAGTCTCCTCCTCTGAAAAATAGAAAGGGGGGGGATGATGGGAAGAATCCTGCAAAAGAGAAAAATTAGAAGAGAACATAAAGTTGGAAGGAATTCCAGACAAGTAGGACAGCTTTGGAAGCTACACACTGAATTTATGACATACATAACAAGCAAAGCAAGCTCCATATAACAGAGATTCCCAGTTTCATGTAGGATCCTCTCCTTTGTTCCACAATGCATATGGAGATGCTCCTTTCATTTGGCATGGATGAAATCAAAGGAAAACAAGATAGAACAAAATGGCAGGAAGAGGCATTGAACTCGAGGGTCTCTAAGATCCCTCCCAGGTCGAAATCTCCAATCTTATAATCAATGCCATGCTCAGTCTTGTTTTCTTAAACCCTCACCTTCCATCTTAGAATCAAGTGGTTCCAAAGCAGAAGAGTGATGAGGGCTAGGCAATTGGGGTCGAGTGACTTGCCCAGTGGTTACAGTTAGGAAGTGTCTGAGGTGAAATTTGAACCCAGGACCTCTTGTCTCTAGGCCTGACTCTCAAACTACGGAGCCACCTAGCTACTCCCACACTCAGTCTTGATAAGGAAATTCCAAGCACAGATTTAGGGACCCCACTGTCACATGACCAATGTTATAGGTTTGGGGGCATAGTTCTGTTGGAAGGTCAATATTATTAAGAAAGGATAACAATGTCAACTTGAGTATTTTTTAAAGAGACAGACAAACAGAGAAAGACAGACAGACAGAGAGAGAGAGAGAGAGAGAGAGACAGAGACAGAGACAGAGACAGAGAGAGACAGAGAGAGACAGAGAGAGTATGGTTGTGGGGACCGAGCTTTTCAGTCATTGGCCTTTTCCAAGACTTTCAAGGCCAAGAGTTTGATTAAGTACAAACCCCATTCAAATAAAGAATTCCTTTTAAGAACTGGTGGAAGCAGAAAGGATTCGGGCTAAGTTGCCTCCCTGCTTGCACTTGCTGATAAAGAAGATATTGAAGGCCAAGTCCTTCTTTCTGTGTTCATCAGGGGAGCTGAGGAATGACCCCATCTTCTCCCCAGAGATTGGCTCTTTTATTCAGTTCCTAGTTGGGAGCATTTGAGAACTAAATTTCTGGTTCTCATCTTCCCTGATGCTTGGGGAGTTGAAATAGAAATGAAATGAAAGTTATATTTATTAATCTTCAGTGGCTCCCTATTACCCCCAAGATCAAATAGAAAGTCCTCTATTTGAGGAAAGAAAATCCTTATAGAAATCCTCTCTAAAAATCCTTAAAAGTACTTCCTAACTTTACAGTCTTCTTAGACCTGATTGCTCTCTAAAGAGTCTAAGGCCCAGTGACACTGGCCTTCTTCTTGTTTCTTCAATATATCTACTTTTGTCCATGCCTGGAATACCCTTCCTCATCTCTGACTCCTTCCTAGCTTCTCTGGCTTCCTTAAAGACTCATCAGAAATCCTACCTTCTGCAAGAAGTCCTTTCCCAATCCCCCTTTACACTTGAGTGCTCCCTCTGAAACTGGCAGTGAAGTGACTCAGTGGATAGAGTGCCAGGCCTGGAGTCAGGAAGACTCATCTTCCTCGGGTCAAATTCAGCTTCAGACATTTCCCAACTATGTGACCTTGGGGAAGTCATTTCACCCTGTTTGCCTCACTTTTACATCAGGAGAAGGAAATGGCAAAACATTTGCATAGCTGTGTGCTCATTGATTTTCCCCATTGGCATGTAAGCCCTTTGAGGGCAGGGATGGCATTTTGACCCAGAGATCGATCCTTATCACAGTGCCTGGCACATAGGAAGCTCATGAATAAATGTTTGTTGATTGGCTGATTGTGGAGCACAGCGAATGATCTGATATTAATCAGCTCATATGAGAAGTAGCATGGCTTAGAGCAAAGGTCGGCAATCTTTTTGGCCGTGAGAGCCATAAACGCCTGCGGAAGGTGGAGGATGGAGGCGGAAGGCTCTGGAA
>NW_025399116.1:0-10639 GCF_016433145.1 Gracilinanus agilis
TCAATCTACTCCTTCCCTGCTCCTACCTCTCATCCCTCCCCTGCCCATCCCACCTCCCTCCTGCCCCTCCTCAATGCTCACAACCCCGCTTCCATTCCTTTTGACCTGCTCCCCCGCCCCCAGACCAACTCCTCCCTCTTAGCTCACCCACTCCTTCCCCTCCCCTTACCTACTCCATTGCAACCCAAACATCCAGCCAAGAGGCAAAAATTGAAAATAATTCAGTTAAAGGCCTATTCCCCTTAAGGGAAGTACCCACTTACAATAAGAGTGGAGATAGTTACTGTTAGACACCATATACCTTTCACTCCACAAGATATTGAGAGGCTCAAGAAAAATACTCCTTTCTTTTAAGATGATCCCATTGTAGATATAAAAAAAGCTAGAAAGCTTTTATTGCACTTATGATCCCACATGGACTGATGTGGAAAATTTTCTCTAAGCCTTTTTAGCAGAAAGAGAAATAAAATTGTTTCTCTTGTTAATCAAGACCAAGGAAGGAAAGTAATTCATTGGCCATGGGAAGACCCTAAATGGAATTTTAATAAAGAGGAAGATTACTAAAAACTATATCAAGCTAGAGAGGCATTACTACAAGCAATGAAAGATTGTTCTGATGGGCCTGATACATGGACAAAGTTCAAAAATCTTAAGCAAAAACAAGAGGAAAATCCCTCCCACTTTATGGATAGACTTATTGACCTGGGAAGTAGAAATATAGACCTGGATCTTTCCAAAGAAAGGGCTGTCAGACAAATAAGAAGACAATTTGTTAAAAACTGTTGTAAAGTGGTCAAAGACTATTTTAAGACTAACTGCCCAAACTGGGCTACTGTGGATC
Source organism: Gracilinanus agilis (assembly GCF_016433145.1). Lineage (NCBI taxonomy): Eukaryota > Metazoa > Chordata > Mammalia > Didelphimorphia > Didelphidae > Gracilinanus > Gracilinanus agilis. The sequence continues at coordinate 842 of NW_025399116.1, forward strand.
TCAAGGAATTGAGAAGAGTAGCAGTTTATGTCTTTAAAGACCATGAAAGGTGTGTTATTTAGAACTTTTGGGGGTTCCATTTAGAGGTATTTGGGGCTCATTTTGAGCTTTTAAATGACAAACTTCCTGTGGACATGTGGGGGACTTTGAGACTACATTTTCCATAAGTCAATGGTTTTCCAGTTTTGGACATAATGACGTTAACCAACATGAACCAACATAGAGCATGGTTTAAATTCGGAGGTCAGACTTGAGACTCTCTCTCTTTGGCTACATAGTAAAGATGGGAGAAGGTACGGACTGGTGGGCAGTTTGAATGGATCTTAGCCAGGCGCTTGGTCGATTTTATTCTATCAAAATGGACTTAATTAAAATATTACTTTTCCTCATAATATCAGCCTTTATCATTTTTAAATATAACAAAGGAAAGATGAGGAGAACAATGACTTAGTGGAGGCATTAAGGAAGGAAATAAAAGCTTTATCTGAAAAAACTGAAAAAGACAAAGCAAATCAAGAAATGGCCCTATATAGCCCCTTTGCAGGAATCCACAAATTAACCATTAATTAATGTTACTTCTGTGGGAAAGGGGGTCACATAATGATAAATTTTAGGAAGTGGAATCAGAAATAATAACTTTAGAAATAATAACAATTATAGAAATAATAATCCAAATGATGTGAATGATAGCTCACACCGAAATACCCAAAATGGGGCTTGTCCACACTATACTCAGGGTGTAAATCCCCCTCAGCATGGAGTATCCCAGGGAAATAGCCAAGGATCTTTATGAAGTTGTAAGGGGGATGGTAAGAGCTCTGGAATCAGAGAGTGAAACTTTTGATTTCCCAGACTCTGATGGTTTAACGCCAGTTATCCCAGTCTATCTCCACCCCCACCCCCCCAATAATGAACCTCATGTAACCCTGAAGGTTGGGAACACATATTATGATTGCCTCTTATACACTAGAGCTTCCAGATCAGTATTAGTGAGTAAACCTTCTGAATGTTATTCTATTGGCTCTCTAAATGTAGTAGGTATATCAGGAGCACCTATAAAGGTTTCAAAGCTTTCCCCTCGAATGGTGTCTATGGGACCCCTATCAATAGAACACTCTTTCCTTTTAATGCCTTGTTCCCCTATAAATTTGTTAGGGAGAGATCTTTTATGCAAACTTAGAGCTACAACAACATACTCTCCAGATGGCTCTATGACACTAGAATTACCTGAGGAATCATTAATTTTTTTTCCTGTAGTTCTTTTAGACAATCAGAAGGTGAAGGAGCCTCCCACCTTTAAAATCCCACCTGATATACCTGAGTCTCTCTGGGCTACATCTTCTTCCAATGTAGGCCTACTTAAATCAGCCATTCCTGTTCAAATTAAGACAAAAGGTGGTCCACCTCCTTCCATTCCTCAGTATCCTCTATCAAAAGAGGCAATTGAGGAAATTACCCCAGTGATAGATTCATTACTTGAGCAAGAAATAATAATTCCATGAAAATCTGAATATAATACACATAGCCTACCTGTAAAAAAAAAAGCCAGGATTAGGCGCCAATGAAAAACCTGTCTATCAATTTGTACAGGATTTAAGGTCTGTAAATAATCATGTCATAAAAAGGCATCCTGTGGTTCCAAACCCAGCCACAGTTATCTCCTCTATTCCCAGAACAGCCACATATTTTACTGTACTCAGCATTCTTCTCGATCCTTATTCATGAAAATTCATGAATATATTTGCCTTCACCTATAAAGGCTCCCATAGACGTGCTGTTGGATGCCACAGGGGTTTGTAGACAGTCCTACATTGTTCTCATAAATTTTAAGTCAGAATTTAGAAAATATTAATTTTCAGGAGAACTGTTTGATTCAATTTGTAGATGATTTTCTCTTGGTCTCACTTAATGCCACAGTATGCCAGGAAGATAGCAAACATCTTCTTTTAGAGCTACATAAGAGAGACCACAAGGTCTCAAAGGCAAAGGTTCAGTGGTGTCTCCCCAAAGTGGAATATTTAGGGCTTATTTTAACTGCTGTTGCCTGATCCATTTCCCCTAAATGCATCAAAGATATTCAGAAATTGAGTGCCCCCTCCACTATGAAACAGTTGAGGGCAATTTTAGAAGCAACAGGGTTTTGTAGACAGTGGATCTCTTGCTATGTGGAAATCACTAAACCTCTTATAGCTCTGACAAAAAATTAAGTCCCTGAACAATTTAGATTAGAGGTTATCTCTTTCAAAATTAAAACAGGCTATCCTGTCTGCCCCTACTCTAGGCATTACAGATTACAAAAGGCCATTTACTTTGTATGTACATGAACAGAGAAGGGTAGCTTCAGGTGTTTTAACTCAAACTTTGGGACCTGTTCTGTGTCCAGTTGCTTATTATTTGGCCCAGCTGGACCCAGTAGCTTCAGGAGCCCCACCCTGTCTTAGAGGTGTAGCTGCCACAGCTTCGTTAGTAACTAAATCTGCTGATTTAGTATTGGGGTGCCCATTAACCATAATGTGCCCATATGAAGTTAAAGCATTGTTGCTAAGGCATAGAACACAGGTGTTTTCCGATCGAAGACTCTCAAGGTATGAGGTAACCTTGTTAGGTAATGAAAATACTACCTTTAAACACTGTACAGTACTTAATCCTGCAACCTTGCTTCCAGATTTACAAGTTTCAGGAGAACCATTGCACAGTTGTGAATCTTTAGTGTCCATGGCTGAAAAATCTTGAGATAATCTTCTTATTCACTGAATGGTTCTTATTTCATGAGGGATGGCATATACTACCCTGGAGCTGCTGTAGTCACAGAATTTGCCACTGTGTGGTCAACTTCACTGCCCTCAAATATAAGAGCTCAAAGTGCAGAATTTATAGCTCTAAAACATGCCTATATAATTGCCAAAGATAAGAAGGCAACAATTTAAACAGACTCTAGAAATACATTTGGAATATGTCATGCAGTGGGTATGCTATGGCTCCAAAGAGGGTTGGAAAATGTATCACAAATGCAGAAATCATTAATGAAGTCCTTTCTGCTCTCCAGCTACCTGAAGCCCTAGCTGTGGTTCATTGCTCTGCCCATACAGGCGGCACTACCCTGTTTCTAGAAGGAACCACCAGGCAGATACAGCAGTAAAGCTCGCTGCCTCTGAAGGAGCTGAATTAATTTTAACTTTAGCAACTAGTAATGCCTCAAATTTATCCCTTTCTTATAATGAACAGGAAGTGGAAAAATTGAAACAAAAGTTTAAAGCTAAACAAATAAATGGAGTATGGGTGTTATCTGAAAGAAAACTCCTACTCCCTAGAAGTTTTTATCCCCAAATATGCTTATCTATTCAGAAAAACAGTCACTTTGGCACCCAGAGCATTGTAGACTCTGTTAAAAGAGTATGGATAGCCCCTGGTATAACTACCATTGCCTCTAAAGCGTGTGCAGCCTGCCCCACCCGTCAAACATATAATCTGCATGCTTTTTGTAGAAAAGTTTTTGGTGGGTATCCTCTGGCTTACATACCTTTTGAACACCTACAAATTGATTTTATCACTAATACCAAAGGTTGGACTTTATAAGTTTTGTCTAGCCATAGTGGATCAATTGACCAGATGGCTGAAAGAGTTTCCTATCGCCCAAACCACAGCTGGTCTTGCTGCTAAGGCGCTCTTAAAAAAGATTATTCCTTGCTTTGGCCTGCCAGCATGAATTGATTCAGACAGGGGAACTCATTTTACTGATTCTGTTTTGTCTCAGATTTATTCTTGTTTGGGGATCACTCTCAAATTCCATGTACCTTATCATCCCCAGAACTCAGGCCAAGTTGAGAGAATGAAAGAATTCTTAAAACTATGATTGGAAAATTGTGCACTGAGACTCATTTAAAATGGCCTGAAATTCTCCCTCTAGCCCTCTTTTATCTTTGTAGCAGGCCCAGGGGAGACCTACACATCTTACCATTTGAGATGCTTTTTGGACACCCCTCCATACAGACTAAGCCTTTTCCTCCTGCATATGCATCATTACTAGGGGAGGACACTTCTATTGCTTCATATATACAGGATTTACAGATCAAACTGTGAGAATTCCATGAATCTGGAGGTGCAGTACAAGCAGGACCTATAGACTTCTTGTTCTACGACCTACACCCAGGAAACAAAGTGTATATAAAGAACTTCCAGTGCACTAGGGGAACGCAGCCTGCCTAGGAAGGTCTATTCCAAGTCCTGTTAACTACTCCAACAGCTATCAAAATTGGAGAAAAGGACTCTTGGATTCATTGCTCACATGTAAAAAGGGTACCTTCTCTAGACGCTGAGTGACTGTATCCTGTCACACTTATTGTATTTGCTGATTGTTTGTTTTGTGAAGATGGGATTAATCTTACCCTGCCTACTTTTTTATTAGATCACCAAAAGTGTAAACACCACCACTTAATCTTCAAGTGGGGGAGGTCTGTGACCCACGTGTGCAAGAGTGGATGACAAATTAGAATTGACTGACTGCCCCCTGGACAGTCCTAAGCAAAGCCTTTTTTGTGATTTGGTACACATAAAATAGGACTGTCCAGGAAGTAATGCAAAATAAGTGTCTTTAAAAGAGAGTTACAACTTCCTGTGGGACAGTTCTTCAAAGTTGGAGTTCAAGTTGGAGACTCTGCTTATTGGACCTGAGACCTTGAACTTGGTGAGACTGTTCTTAAATCTCTCCCTTTGAACCACCACATGGTGAGTGAAAGGACTGACTCTTTCCTGGATTTTTCCTGAAGGAACTCTCCTCTTGGGAGAGGCTTCATGGCTGAAGCCTTTGCTTTATTCATCCCTGGGCCCTCAGCCCTCAGCCCTAGACTCAAGGCTGAGGCTTCTTTGGCTGAGGACTAATTAGCTCTGCCTGGGTTGCGCCAGGGGCCAGAGAAAATTACTTAGTGTATTAGGTTATGTATCATACCCTATCCTCTCTCTGATTTTCTTACTTTCACTCTCTCTTCCTAATTGTAAATAAACCACCATAAAAGTCATTCTGACTTGAGTTTTTTCCATTTTGGAATTGAGCAATCAATTCCTGGCAACCAAAAATTTTAATATTCAGTCCAATCATAATTTTCCCCCTATAATGGTTTTAATATTTAATTTTGTTTTTAAGTTCATATATTAATCTGATCTAAAATATTCCATTACACTATGTCACTTTCCATTACTGTGTTTTGGCTATTAGCTATATGTTCTGTTATATTGTTTTTATTTTTACTCCTTCTATGACTGGACTGGAGATAAAAGTCCATAGACAAGTTAGACACAATTTTGGTTGACACATTGTCATGGAATGTGAACTATGATTTTTTATTTTTAAAATTTTATTATTGTTTTTCCTTTTATTTGCAATAGGATATTTGACTTTTCTTCTCTTATTTTTTTGTACTTGAAGTACATGTAACCAGTATTAGTTTTTTTTTATATTGCAGGATAAGTTTAAAATATTCATTAGCTCTAATATCAATGCATAAAAGCTTTAAACTATAGAAACCTGCTATTGATTGTTAAATATTATGAGACTTTGACTAATAATTGTGTCTGATTTCATTAAAAGGGATCAATAAAGAGCCACTGTACAGTGCCACATAGCACAAGGTCAAGGAGACCAAGCAATCCCAATGGGATTGATGAGAATCTATGCCAAGACAGAGGACTTGTTTGAGGTTTGAGGAAGCAGCTGTTTGAAAACTTCAGACATAGAATTTCCCTGTGCCAGATTCAGACAAAGTACCTGAATTTGGCTGCCATTTTGGGTCCCCTTTCCCTGGGAGTGAAGGTAAAATCAGACCAGGGAATAATATTTCCCTTTTACTTCAAAATCTAGTCTCTTTTCTCTCTTTCATAGTATGACAATTTTCTATAGTCCTGGCTGCTGATTGGGTAAGTGCATAATTGCTGCAATTGTCCTACAGGCTTGTGGGACATAAATCACTTTATTGGGCCCTGATTCAAGGACCTATTATGGGCTTATTCTTGCTTACTCAGAATTTTATATTCAATTTGGTTTTGATATTTTTTTCCCAAAATTTATTTTTTTCTCTTTTATTTATTTGTTTTTTATGTTTTTGGTTTTTCTTTTGAGAATTACCCTGTAACTCAGACATGTATCCTAGGTTGATCCAGGTGTTAGTCAACACCCTCCTCAGGGGGGATTGTATAATTTTCATAAAATTCAAGATTTAAAACTTTAAAAAGTTTTTTTTTGAGAGAAATTTCAGGAAAAGAAACTCGCTTACTCCCTGAATCCAGAAAGTGAACTGTTTGGAGAAGGTGCCATAAAGATACCTGCAGAAACCACACACTGCATCAAAAGATCCAAAATGAACTTTGGGATGTAGTGAATTGAACTGAGGGGGGGGTTGAACACATTTACTCTAAATATAAACTCTTATGCCAAAGGATATTGCCCCCAATTGGCTTTTTGTCAATGTGCCTACTGACCATTGGTTTTGCTATCTTTCTCTTATTTCCTTCTTATCCCAAAATTATTGTAATTTCCCCTTAGAAAGTGCAATATTGTATGCACCTCTAGTAAGAGGTCTTTAGAGATATAAGTTGGTTATTTGAAATGATTCATTGAGGAGACTAGGCATGCAAATCTAGGAGATTTCAACATGCTCATCTCCTACTGGAATCACAGGGGATATTGTGTAAATAGAATCCACGTCCCATCTTGACGTCCTACCCTGAGTCCCTTTTGCGTGCTTACATTGTGTGAACTCTGCGTAAATGGACATGAACACATGTGCATGCAGGGGATGGAGGATATATGGTTTGGTGTGGCACCTCCCCTGGTCTCTACTTCCCGGAACAAGGCTGGATAGGCTGGCTGAGAGCCAGGTGGGAGAATCTACACACATGGTCAGTTAGGCTTTAATCTGCTTTCTCTATCTTAATTGATTATTAATAAAACTCTATGGAAAAAAGAACCTGGAGTTATTGCTAATGATTTAAATTTAACAAGTGCCTGACTTTCAGTCAGTGCATAAACATATCTTTAGCACTGACTCTCTGAGCCAGGCACTGAGCTAAGTGTTGAGGATACAAAAAGAGGCAAAAGACTGGTCCCTGTCCTCAAGGAGCTTACAATGTAATGGGAGAGAAAACAAGCAGACAAATATGTACGAACAAGCTATATCCAAAATAAATAAGAAATAATTAAGAAAGGGAAGACACTAAAGTTAAGAGGGAGTGGGGAAAACATCTTGTAACTGGTGAGATTTTAGTTGGGACTTAAAGGAAGCCAGGGAGGGTGAGTATTCCAGACATGGAGGACAGCTGGAGAGAATGCTAGGAGATAGTGCCTTATTTGTGGAATGGCCAGAAGGACAGTTTAAAAAAATTTTTTTAAAAAAGGTTAAAGAAGCCTAAAAGCTAAGTTATGAAACGCTTTTAGTGCTAAACAGAGCATTTTATATTTGCTCCTAGAGGCCATAGGGAGCCCCTGGAGTGTATTGAGTTGTGTAAGAGAGAAATTTAGGTATTTTATAGATATATATTTAAAACGTGGCCGCCAAAAATCAACAGTTCAGATTGATTCCGTAATTAAATCAGACCCAAGTCAGCATCGGGTTAAGGCAAGTTTATTTACAACTAGGAAGGTGAAGGTATAGGATTAAAGAGAAAGGGAGAGGCTAGTCCAGGCCTGAGAATGCCTGGACTAGAGAGAAGGTTAAAAGGCTAAATAAATGAAGCTGCAAGCCTCAAGGCCTAACAACCAGATAGGCTAATGCCTACTTAAGGCAGAGTTTAGAAGCGGCCTAGGTAGGCCAAGGAAGTCAGCCTAACTTACCCACGTGACAATACAGAGTGTAAGCATTCTATGGTCTCAGGAGAGGTCCTTCAGCACCAAGTTCGGAGCAGGAACTGCCTCCACAGGAAGTAACCAATTTACTTAAAGAGATCGTGTCTTTCGTCACTTCCCGTGGGTCCACCTCTAATTCAAGCGGACAAATGGCAGTCTCTACATTGATTTGGTCTGCCCAAAGGGCAGTCCCTTCTTCTTGATTTGATACTTATTGTCACGTTGTGGGTAACTCATCTCCCCTCCCCACTAAGGAAGGTGAGGGTGACATAATTTCTATGCCTAGGTTGAGTAGGGTTTTGACTACAAATGGGCTAGAGCTAATTCTATTTACACAGTTGGGGTGTGGGGGGGGGGCATGGTCAGACTTTTGCTTTAGGAAAATCAACTTGGCGACTGAATGGGCTTGGTGATTTGGTGGACTGGACTGGGCAGAGACTTGATGCAAGCTGAACCCTCCTACCCCTTGTAGCTGTTTGCAATAGTCCAGGTGTGATGTGATGAGGGCCTGCACTAGATTGGTAGCAGTGTCAGAGCAGAGAAGGGGATATATTGGAGAGGTGCTGCAGAAGTAAAATAGGCAGGTTTGGCAACAGCTTGGATATGGAGAGTGAGAGGTGGGAAGGACTCCAGAATGTCTCCTAGGTCACTTTTGTCCTCTTCTGATCCTATGTCCTCACACTAGGGGACTTCAACATACAGTTTGATAATGCCCTCAGATACCTTAGCCTCCTTGGCTTGCTCTCCTCCCATGATCCACTCCTTCATCTCACCTTAATGCACACAAATATGGCTATACTCTTGATCTTGCAGTCACCCCAAAATGCTAACCATCATCCTTCTGTGTTCACGAGCTCTGAAATTCCCTGATCTGGTTTTACTCTACCCTTAGTTCGCCTCTTCCTCTGCCTTGTAGCCTCATCACTTTCTTCTTGGTTTTCACTTGTCCTCCAATCCCAGGACCCCACCCCTGCCCTAGCTCCTTTCCCCCTCATTATCCCTTGGAAAACCAGTTCACCTCTTCACCATCTTCTTCTCTTTAGTCTTCTGCCTTTTTATTTGCCCCACCAGTCTTTCTCACCTAAGTGCCATCTTTGGATCACTCCTGCCATCCTTGGGCTTTGCTCCTATGTTGCACTGCTGAAACTAGCTGGAGGAAAATCACAAAAGCAGGCCGACGGGGGCCTTTATAAGTTAATGTTAGGCAACCTCATGTAGGCCTTCACTGCTGAAAGGCACTTCTTGCACACGGCCCTCATTAAGTCACTACTACACTCACCACATATTTTACTGGAAAGCGTGAAGTCATTTTCCAAGAGTTCCCTCTTCTCCAATCTTCCTCATGTCCCTCAAGGGCCTTCTACTACTTGTCTTCCTTCATCCTAGCTCCTGTAATGCGGTGGCCTTTCTGCCTGCCAAGACAAGTGATCAGATTCTGCCTTCTTCAGCAGATTGCCCCATCTATCATTTCCCCTCCCTCCCCTATCTTCATCTCTTCCTCTCTAAAGTGGCCTTCCTCTTCTTCCTCCTCCCTCTCATCCTTCTGTAAACCTGAATTCTGGTCTCTAGGGACAGGGAGGCCGTCAGTGACCGCTATCCAGCTGAGAGGTGACTGATGGGACCTTGGCTACCAGGGTGGAGAGGGCAAGGGAGGGTTTTTTCACGATAGGGGAGACATAGGCATGTTTGGAGGCAATGAAAACCCCAGAACAAAATGTAAGGACCAAGTGTTTTGGCATGTGAAAGTGCAGCCAACTGGTGAGGCAGGTCCTGCAGCCTTGCAGATGCCCCCCAGCTTCCCCCCCCCCCATTGAAATGGGAGGAAGTTTGGCCTCCAGGAGGGGCAGGGGGCCAGAGTTGAGCCCCGAGGTTCCCACCCCTCTGGCCATTTTCATCCAAACGCCCTTTCCCAATGAATAAGAAACTCACTGAGGTGGATTGAATTGCCCCGCCCTGCCCAGTCT
>NW_025399117.1:0-3100 GCF_016433145.1 Gracilinanus agilis
GAGGTCCAGAGAGGCAAGCCGTTTGCTCCTCGCCAAGGAGGAAGAAAGGTAAGGAGGTGGGGACCTTGACTGGGGCAGGATTCTTGGGGAGAAGGAAGTGGGGGAGTGGTAGGGGAGTATGGGAGCCGGGCGGTTTAGAGCCTTCGCCGGAGGGAGACTGAGGGCCCTGCTGTGAGGGAGGGGGTCACTGAGATGGGTCTGGGAAAGGTTTCCAGAGTCTGTGCCGGTGCCAATTTTATTTTATTTTATTAAAAAAATTTTTTAAACTTTTATCTTCCGTCTTGAGGTCAATACTGCATATTGGCTCCAAGGCAGAAGAGTGGGAAGGGTAGGCAGTGGGGATCAAGTGACTTGCCCAGGGTCCCGCAGCTGGGAAGTGTCTGAGGGCAGATTTGAACCCAGGACCTCCCATCTCTGGGCCTGACTCTCAATCCACTGAGCTACCCAGCTGCCCCCCCCTCCCATTTTTTTTTAAACCCTTACCTTCCACCTTGGAGTCAATACTGTGTATTGGCTCCAAGGCAGAAGAGTGGTAAGGGTAGGCAGTGGGGGTCAAGTGAGTTGCCCAGGGTCACAGCTGGGAAGTGTCTAAGATCATATTTGAACCCAGGACCTCCCATCTCTAGGCCTGACTCTCAATGCACTGAGGTACCCAGCTGCCCCGCCAGTGTCAATTTTAAGGGAATAAGGAATAATGGGATTTGGGGGGCATCCAGAGTCGGGACCGTGACTTCCGGAGTCAAAACCCTCCATATTTTGGAGGACCTGGGTTCACATCAGAGTCTTGCCTCTGATACTTAAGGCTTATGAGAGGGTGGGTAAAATCACTTAACGGCTGTGGGCTGGTAAAGTGAGGATGTTCCACTCTCCATAATAGCCTTTGGGGGGGGCGGGGTCCATTCTAGGCCCAGTGTAACCGCTTAGATCCCCTAGCCATGACTTCTGCTCCCAAAGGTTAAAAAAAATCCAATCCAACCTCTTCCTCATTGTAGATGTAAAAACTGAGACCCAGAAAGGTTGTGACTTGGCCCAAAGAGCACAAATGGGATTTTGAGCAACTGCTCCTTTAAATTCAAATTCAGCAGCCCGATGACGTGGGCTCCTAATCTCTCTTGGTCTCAGTTTCCCCATGTGTAAAATGGAGGACGGTCTAGTTGCTCCCTAGACTCTTTCCAGCCCCAGAATTCTGTGCTCTATGACCTAAGTGTGACTTCAGCAGCGTTCTCTGACCTATGAGATCCTTCCACTGTCTCCTCGTTGCTATGGTAACCCCCTATTGATGATGTATTTATAGTCGACGCCTGGTTAGCTCCCCAGCAGGGACACAGAATAGTAATAATATAATAATAGCTGACATTTCTGAAGAGAATTTGAAGGTTCTGGAGGCTTTTGTTTTTGTTTTTAGTTTTTTAATTGATTGATACATTTTGTTAGGAAACGGCAGACCCTTCCCAACAAACGCAGAAGCAGCCTTCTCCCGGGAAGCATATTCCCCCAAACGGCTTATCGCTATTGATCCAAAGAGGAGGGGGGGGGGCAGGATATGTCCTTTAATTTTAATGGGGGATTGCTAACATTGACAGAGTGGAGTTTTGTTGCCTCTCGGTGTTGGTTTGATTTATATTCTTTTAGTCATTTTATTATTCTTTTGGCTCTGCTTTCTTTTCTCTGGCAAAAGCATTTTAAATGTGTGTGTATATAATATGTACATATATATGATTTATACATAGAAATGTATATTTAATACGTATGAAATGAGATTTGTGTGCTTATTATATATTAATATAATAGATATTATTATACACACAAATCTCATTTGATCTACACAGCAACCTTGGTATACAGCTTATTATTCTCCCCATTCTGCAGTGACAGAAATGGAGGTTTAAGTGCTTGCCGGTGACCAATGTCACGGGCAGGATTGGAGCCTTGCTCCCCCCAGGACTCTCTAAATCCAGGGTTATTTCTGCTCTCCTGCTCCCATCCAACCTCCATTCTCTCATTACTGTTAGATTCTCAGTTTTCTGATTTGAAATTTCCTGGTAATGTTTATGCTTTGTTCCTTCCTCGATCCCAAAGGAAATGAGAAGGAACCAGGAGCCTTCCCAGCAGATGGGCCGTGGGCACATAGTCATCCCTCTGCTTACTCTAGCAAGCTCCTAAGTCATCAGCACAGTCATCCTTTATTAAGGGTAGGGCTTGCCAAAGCGAACAAAGCAGGCAAGGACTTGACTATAGCAAGCAGGGATCATCCAGAGGAGTATGAGGAGAACAGCCATCTCATGTAAGGTGGCCTCTCCTAGGCAGTCATCTTTGGGCTGGATGCTTTGGTGGGGCACCTTTCCCTCCTGAAATTCTTGAGAAATGGCCTTGTTCAAATTAAAGTCACTGTCCGTTGCCCATGGAGCCCCAAAGGAAAGAAAGTAACCCTGAGGCAAACAGCAAAGATGGGAACAGTATTTGGTGGGCTTTCTCTTCTATCCTTATTCCTTCCCAATTGTAGGCAGACTTCCTGCCATTCATGGCTGGCTGACTGGTTGGCTGCCCCACACAAGGAGGAGAAAGGAAAAATTTACTGTTGGCATAGTGGTTGACAAGTAGTTCTTTGCACCTCTGAGCAGGCTTCTGAGGGTGGGGATGCATGGAGGGTGGACCTGGAAGGATCTAATATCTGGGCTCTGGGTACAAATGATTCTTATTAATCTGCTTCTTTTCCTTTTTGACAGTGAAGCGAAGAAACACCTACGCGAAGTAGCATTAGGTAAGTGTTTGCTAGATCAGGGGTGAGAGCAAGGGTGGAAGGTATGTGAAGGGTATTACAGAGGCTGCTAGGGGACAAAGGCCATTTCCAAAGCATCTTCTCACTTCTTTCAAGAGCCGGAACATAGACAGGCAGTGGCTGGCCTTTAATGTATACACAAAGTTTGTGAGCCCAAGCATGGAATGAATAATCCGATTTGTTCTAGGAAACATTGATAAGAAGCATAGTAAGCTCCTCTCTTGAGTGAAAGAGGAGGGACTTTCCTTTCCTCTTTCTTTCCTCTTTTCTTTTTCCCTTTCCTTTTCCTTTCTTTTCCTTTTCCTTTCCTTTCCTTATTCC
>NW_025399118.1:0-5641 GCF_016433145.1 Gracilinanus agilis
GAGAGAGAGAGAGAGAGAGAGGCCTCTTGGTATCATGTCATTTTTTTGCCAACAACACTTCTGTAGATGGGAGAAAAGCAAACTACAGGTGTCACAAATAATGGAGGACTTTCAATGTTTCCATATCAAAATGTTAAGAGGATTCTTTAAAAAGTGGACTGACTAAAGGATTAATAAATAGATTTTATTTCACGTCGCTAATTCAGCCTAATGCATATTATAAGTGGTCATTTTTTAACCTCCAGCCAAGTAATCAATATAACTCCATAGCAAAACCTCTAAGAAACTCACTGAAAAGTAATTCTTTATTCCTCTCCCCCTTCCTTGCAGAATACAAGTGAATAACAGTGTGAAGCCCTATTATAATTAAGTCTAAAAATGATAACAAATGCTTTGCTGGAACCTAAGGTAATAAAAATATATATTCTAAAAATACTTATATTTAATACAGTTGTACTTCACATAGATATAATTTTTTTTTGCTAGAAAATCCTAATTGCACTATTTACATGTTAATGAACAACACCTGGCCCCAGCTGGGTAGAAAGAAACTGGCAGCCTTTTCCCCCCACTTACCTCCCTATGCAATTTGGAAAAGATAGCTGTGCCAGGAATAAGGCATTCATAAATGCTAGGACAAGACAAAATCGGTTTACTCTTTTCACTATTCTCCAAGAAGTATTTATAAAAGATCTATTGTAAAGAGGACCATGTTGTCTACAATACCTATTGGCTATTTATCATCATCAAATTCTCTCAGGAAGGACAAGGGAAGGTACCTAAGAAGGAGCCAATTTTCTAAACTTAATCTTTTAAAGAAAAATGATTTCCCTTTGAGGGAATTTAAAGTCTATAATTTGAATATATTAATTTTCTGATTTTCTGTCTGATGGCGTTAGCAAATACTCTATTTGAGATTCAGGATTTCTGAACTCAATTAAGAGTTATTCAAAAGGAACTTGGAATTATTATGATTTGGCAAGGCACAAAATGACTCTTGTTAAAGTTGGGGTCCCATCGCTTGCCAAGAAATCCATAAAAGAGGGTCCAGCAAATGATATAAAATATACCAGAAATAAATGCTAAGTGCCCCCAAATGATGTATGAACCCAGAATTATGCCAAGGACGCTAAGAGAAAGCTCTAAAACTATCATTTTCAAGCACAATAAAACCTTATCAATTCATATAGATAAGAAATAGGTAAGGATTTCTTTAAAAAAACATCTTCAAAATTCAGGCTTTTCATTAACTCAGAATAGCCTTCCATATTTTCCCATATTTCTCCAATTCTGAGATTTTAACGTTTACTCCATTAAAAAAAAAAGACAGGACCTATGGCATAAGGAGCTCCTACTGAGGAAATTCATTCTACCAGGGCAGATAAGTACCTACTTGACAATTTATAGTCTTAGAGAATTGTCTGGAGCACCGAGAAGTTAATTGACTTTTGCAGTCACATAGCCAGAACGTTATCAGAATCAGGACTTGAAAACCAGGTCTTCCTGATTCTGGATACGCTCTCCATCTACTACACCAGGCTAGCTCTCCTAAATATTCCTACAGACACATTAAATAAGGTACATTAAAAACACCCTTAACTTTTAAGCTTATATGAATGTCGCAAACTTTAAATATTATAAGCAGTAATCCTACAGAAGCTGAGAATAATTTTTATTAATCTGGAAATAAATCTCCCAAACTGTTTCCACAAATTAGAGCTGAGACTTACTAGAAATTCCTAAAGTTTATTTTTTCCCTCTTTTAGTTCTTCCTATTAACCTTGGTATGTTGCTGTAGCAATTATTCTGAATTCTTTTATATACACTCCACATTCTCTTATTCTCACATTTCTTGCAATATAACATTTTAAATTTAGAAGCTAGAATGCAAATTTTGCATTAAAAAATTAACAAACACCACAACTGACTGGCTAAGATAAAAGAAATGATTACATAGAATCTTACAAATGGAAGGGACTGTGGGGTAGAAGGGATGCTCTCAAGGTCCTGTTGATTCCAAACAAGTATCCAATCAGGCCATGGCAGGAGGTGCCAATTTCAGGAGAGTCACAGCGGAAGGCAATCAGGTCCCTGGATCATTCCATAAAGATGGGCTGAAGAACCTAGGAATGTTTCACCTCAGAGAAAAGTAGGCTTACAGGAGACATCAAAGCTACCTTTAAGTATCTGAAGAGTTGTCACATGGAAGGGGAAATAAGTTTTGTTTTGCCTGATTCCAGAGGAATGGGCAAAGCCTAAAAAGAACCGGGCATATGGGGCAGGAGTTACAGAGAACTGTGTTCACAGAGACAGACCGAGGCCAGATATGACTTCAATGGAGGACTTCAAGCAAAAGCTCAGCTAACTCTATATAGGTTGAATACTTTGGCAAGTAAGAAAACATTTGCGTGCTATGGTGGTTAGCATTTACAAATTGAGGTAAAGAGTTGATTCCACCCCCCAAATACAGCCCAATTAATTTTTAAAACTCCAGAGTAGATAGAAATAGCCCTGAAGAAGGACTACCAAATCACTCCAATGTATTTATGACTGTTGCCTCATTATTTCCTAATGAGCAGCTTCAACAATAATATGTTGGACCTATCAGGGCCATCAGAGAGTTTCAGAAATGCTTAGTGATACACTTTACACCAATCCTATGCAGAAAATACATAGTTTCCATTACACAAACCCACACAAGGCAGATACTCCAGAAAGCTAGGCCCCAACCATCTGGAGAATTAACACACACCATCTACCCTTACATGCATAGAAAACTACCCTGTGCAAAGTGTTTTCATTTTCATTATCTCATTTTGCTCAGGTATGTTTAAGTTACTCAGATGGCACCTTCATAGGAATTTAAAGCCACTTTCAAGGTTGTTAGCACCAAATAACACCTTGCAGATACACCTACAAAAAAAACCAAGACGTAATTGGATTATGTTGTTAAATTTCAAGGTTTTTAAATATAAACACTGATTTCATGATACAGGAGTTTATAATATTCTAACGCAAGTTTTCAAAAAAACTAAATGATATTAAATTTGAAATGATGTTTATCTTTGAAAATAAGTGCCATAAAAATGATGTGAAGGTGCTAAACAGATTCTATTTTCCTTTTTTCTAAACCCTCACCTTCCATCTTGGAGTCAATACTGTGTATTGGCTCCAAAGCAGAAGGGTGGTAAGGGTAGGCAATTGGGGTCAAGTGACTTGCCCAGGGTCACACAGCTGGGAAGTGTCTGAGGCCATATTTGAACCTAGGACCTCCCGTCTCTAGGCTTGGCTCTCAATCCACTGAGCTACCCAGCTGCCCCCTCTATTTTCCTTTGAAATAGCATTACTATGTTTGTAGCATTTTAGATCCTAGAGATTATTTTAAATAATAAACATTTCTGTGTTTATTAAAAAAGAAAAACTTTAGGTGAAAAAGGTGAATTTTACCTAAATACTGTACTGAGGAAAACACAACTGACTTAAGAGGCAAATTGAAGAAAGAAACAAACTGAAGAGATTTGGCAAAATGATTCTTCAAGAGTTAGAAAATAATTTGTTTAGAATAGAAGAATACGTAATAGTTAGAGGAAGAATTGCTATGTTTAAAATAAAATCTTTTCTTTAAATTTAAAAAATCAACATTTATCTAGAGGAAGAAATATCTTCTAAAAGTATAAGTATCGCTATAAAATGCATTCAACAAAAATTTTCTTTATGCAGTTTGAAAACAAACAGTTCATTTTAATTTCTATCTCTTCCTCTTCCTCTCTGATAAGGTTCTATTTGTGAATACATTTGAGAAGAATAGAGATAAAACACAGCTGACAAAAAGAGAAAAATCAATCACAGGGTACAAAAATATGGTTATTATGTCAAAGCAAATCAACAGAAAGCCAAGAATAAAAGAGTTAACAATGCATAATATTAATTTTGAGGAAAATTCACCTGGGTTACAAACTTTTGTAAGAAAACTCACTTCATTAGTGCCAAGTATATTTAGTAGTTGGAACTAGTCTGACCAAATGTCCTTCCAAACTTGTGTCATAACTCTTAAGAACAACCTAGCATTTACTCACGTCAGTAACACTCAACATTTATTCAATGTCTACGATGTGCTGGGTGATGAGCTAGGCACTAGGAATTCAAAGAAAGGAGCTTATATTCTAACAGGAGTTATAACAAAGAAACAACTAGAAAAGTTATGTGAACACAAAGTGAAAAAGCACCAGTAGTGGGAAAGTGAGTCCAGTCAGAACGATGTAGGCATAATGATTAGCTGGTGAGGAGACTCAGGGTTGGGAGATGTAAGGTGAGGGATTATAGAGTGTGTAGAGGGCAATAAAGTACAAGACTAGAAAGGTGGGAAGGGGAGAGGTTGTGAAGAGCTTTAAATGACAAATAGAAGCTTTTATATTGGGTCCTAGAGGTAACAGGGAGCCCCTGGGGTTCATTTAGTAGAGTGATATCTTAGTCAAATGTGTACTTACAGAAAATCACTGACAGTTGGTTGGATGATGGACGGGAGTTGGGAGAAATTAGAGGCAGGGAGTCCAAGTGGAAGGCTATTGCCATAGTCTAGGCGGAATTGGATAAGGACCTACAGAAGGATGTAGTTTGTATGAATGGAGAGATGGGATCATCTATGACATGTTTATAGAAATAGAAATGGCATGATTTGACAACAGATTGAATATATAAAGTGCAATGCAAGTGAGTTTGATGCTGAGGTGATTGGGGAAAGAGTGGTACTTCAATAATAATAAGAGGAGAGGGCTTGAGAGGAAAGATAGAGACTTCTGTTTCAGATATGCTGAATTTGAGATCCCTATGAACATCTAATTTGCAATTCCTAAAAGGCAGTTAGTGGTTCAAGACAGGAGGTAAGAATAGAGCTTAGTGCTGGATATAGAGATATGTCAATCATGTGCTTGAGATGATAACTCAACAGATGGGAGTTAGCACAATCACCAAGGAAGACTTCCAGGTCATATGATCAATAAGATGATGGAATGGACATTTTCTCTGATCCTCATGACCTCTAAAAAATAGGAATTATGCATAAGACATAAAGCAACATCAGCTGTCTCCACATTTTTAACACCAAGAACTTTAACAAGGGAAAAATGCAATGAACTAACAGTAGAGAAGGATAATCCTTGACCTCTAAAGTCCTTACTTGGTACTCCCCTTACTTGGTACAAAAATCAACCCAAGGGCTTACAACATATCTCATCTCTAGTCCACTTTTCCCTTTTTAATGCTATAGAAAACCAAAAGGCAAAATCTTGCTCTAGTTTCGACTCTTTTATGGCACTGCCCTGTAGAGCAAGACAATTCAACTAGAGAACTCAGGAACAGAGGGAACTGGGGCAGGATATTAGCATATGTGGCTTTAGCACTCTTCTAAATCAGAAGACTAGAGCCCATCATTCATTTGGAGTCAGTTCTATCTTCCCAAAAGACACTTTGACAAACATGAAAGAAATACATTGCAGTCCAGACCCCAGGGTAATTTTTGTCTGAGGGGAAGGAGTCAGAAAGTGAGCAGTTGGGGAACATAAGGAAAAAATACTGAAACTACCAAAGATCTTAGGAGTGAAAAGTTAGAAAAATCAGTTAAAGACATATATATATATATATA
>NW_025399119.1:0-1137 GCF_016433145.1 Gracilinanus agilis
TATATATATATATATATATATCCATCTTTCTGAGTTCAGAGTCCTCAACTTTACTGCCAGGAAGTGATTTAGTGTGTTTCCTCCTCAATAATCCTAGTTGATCATTGATTGAGTCATCGCCTTCCCAATACTCCGCTAGAATCGGGAGAACACAAGTTCAGTTCAATATCCAGAGACAAAGAAGTGAAAAAAGGAAAGAAAACATTTTTCTCTGGAATGAAAAACCATCACTCCTGGGGGCTGGGAGCAGGGCCGTGGGGTAGACGTCGTGGGGAGGGGAGAGCCGCCTTAGCTGCTGTAACAGAGCGGACGTGGCTCACAGGCGGAGTACCATTTGCCTTGAAGTCCTTTCTACCTGGCTGCTCCCCTTCTGATGTACCAGCTCTTCCGGGCTTGTGACATCTCTGAACAGATCCATCACAGTGCTGGCGGCGTGTGAAATCTATATTCATGCAGACGGTAATGCGCTTACACGCCCAGGTGGCTTGCTCGGCGCACTGCCGCCCTCCCTGGGCCAAGGCCTTAGTTAGGGGCCAGGAGGGGGGACAGAAAAGACATTAGAGGAAGCTGGACCTGTTCTGAGAAAGTTTGAGGTATTAGGAAACTACGTAAAATGTATGCACGTCAGCGGCGTTCTGTTCTGGGTTTTAAGGCTTCCACAGTGGCCTTTTTTTGAAATGGGTTCCCGCAATGGAAGCTGCCAAAAGGAAAAATATCTTGGGATGATTCTGTACCCAAATGCACCAGAGTTTTTCAGGTTTGTGGGGCTCTCTTAGTATTTCCATCACTTAGCTCAGAGCAGCCTGGGTGGTGTAGTAGATTGTTGAGCCTGGAGTCAGGAAGACCTGAATTCAAATCCAGCCTCACCTACTTATTAGCTGAATGGCCCTGGGAAAGTCTTCTTACCTTTTACTTGTTTACTCATCTGTTAAATGAGAATAATAGCATTTTTCTCATTTGTTGTGAGAATCAAATAGGCATTTCTTTCTTTCTCCCTCTCTTCCTTCCTTCCTCTTCTTTCTTTCTCTCTTTCTCCCTCTTTCTTTTCCCCTCTTTCTCTTTTTCTCTTTCTCTCTTGTCCTTCTTTCCTTCCTTCCTTCCTTTTTCTTTCTTTCTTTCTTTCTTCCTTCCTTTCTT
>NW_025399120.1:0-2993 GCF_016433145.1 Gracilinanus agilis
GGTGACAGAGCTGGAGGGGAGTGGAAAGCTTGGGCCCCTCCCCCCTCTGCACTCACTGAGGATATTCTTTACTTCCCCCATCCCTCACCCAGTAGCCCAATGGGAACGCTCCTTCCCTCCTCTGTGTGGGGCAAGGGTGGGACAGGGCACACCTAGCATTCAGTAGTGGGGGAGGGGCATGGCACTTGGTCTTGGGGGGTGGGGGCAGGGCCTAGGCCAGGTACTCCAACCCTAAAAGGTTTGCCATCACTAACCTAGAGAGTAGTAGGAGAATAAGGCAGATAACAATAATGCACGATATTACATGATTACCACATAGCAGTGCTACAAAATATTCTGAAGTCTGAAGTCAAGGTTGTTATGGACCCCAGGGAGGTAAGAGACAGTCTTTGTACAGAGGAGACAAGAACCCATTTTGTTTGGAGGGCCAAATTTACAAGAAGGACTAGTATGAAGAGTTTAAATGGTACAGAGGAACTAGTGTTGAATGTAAGGATAAATACACTAGATACACAATATACAAAGGTAAATGACCTCAACACTCTAGCGTTTGATAAACCCAAAGATCCCAGCTTTGGGGATAAGAACTCACTATTTGACAAAAACCACTGGGAAAACTGGAAAACAGTATGACAGAAATTAAGAATAGACCAGTATTCACATCCTATACCATAACTGAATTAGGGAAACATAGAATAATTCACTTGGCCAAATGAAAGATAGAGAGCATTATGAAATGTAAAATAGATTATCTTGATTGTACCAAAAAAAACAAAAAACAACCAACTATGTTATCAAGATTAGAAAGAAAACAACAAACAAGGAAAAAGTTTTTATAAAAGATAAAAGATATCTTTTTTTGAGATAATTTGAGATAATTAGTTTGAAATAATTTCTCAAACTAATAAAGAACTGAGTCAAATTCAAAGGAATATGTCATTCCCAGATTGACAAATTGTCAAAGGATATGAACAAGCAATTTTCAGATGAAGAAATCAAAGCTATCAATAATAATATGAAAAAATGTCCTAAATCACTCTTGATTAGAAAAATGCAAATGAAAACAACTCTGAGATACCACCTCATATCTATCACGTTGGCTAGTATGACAGCAAAGGAAAGTGATAAATGTTGGGGAGTGGGGTGGCAAAATGGAGACACTAGTGCATTGTTGGTGGAGTTGCGAACTGATCCAACCATTCTGGTGGGCAATTTGGAACTATGCTCAAGGGGCTATAAAGCTGTTTTCAGATTTCAGAAGATTTCAGAAAAAGCTGGAAAGGCTGATGAACTGATGCAAAGTGAAATAAACAGAACCAGTAGAACATTGCACATAGTAATAGCAATATTGTATGATCAACTGTGAAAGACTTTAGCTCCTCTCAGCAATACAATGATCCAGGACAATTCTGAGGGGCTTAGGACAAGATTGCTCTCCACCTCCAGAGAAAGAACAGTTGGGGTCGGACGCAGATCAAAGCAGACTCTTGTTCACATTAATTAATTTATGGTTTTATTTGTGGGATTTGGTTTCATATGACTATTCTCTCACCACAATAACCAATAAGGGAGTATGTTTTGTGGGATAATACATGTATAACCCAGGTCAAATTGCTCACCATCTCTGGGAGGGGGAAAGGAAGGGAAGGAGGGAGACGATTTGGATCTTATAATTTCAGAAAGCATGTGTTCAAAGTCGTTATTACATGTAATTGGGAAAATAAAATGTCTCTGAAAAAAAGAAAGAAAATAATCCGAGGAAATCATTTCAACTTTCTTGGCCTCCGTTTTCTCAATTGCCAAAAAAAGGAGGTTCACCGTATAAACTCTAAAGACACACGTCCATATTTCAATCCATGACCATAATATAAGGAGTTGAAAATGGTTACTCAATGGGGGTGTCCAAAAATGGTGAACTTCTCCCCTTCTTCTTTACTTCCTATCTTCCTTTTACTAAAACTGCTGCGAGAGTTCCCATTTTCTCCACGTGTTGTCCAGTAGCCGGCCTGGAAGTGGCTGCTGACGAGGAAAGGTACGTACTTTCCTATTTCCTGGATAGCGGCCCTTTGAGAACAATCTCCTTTCCATACTCCATGTTGCTGCCTGCTTCATCCCTGCTTCTGAGAGGCTCATTTGCATAGTTAACTGGGTAAGTAAATAATGGTGGAAGGACAGCAGCAACCAGGAGAAGACAAAGCACCAAAACCCCAAGGCTGGTTGCCTGATTTCCAATGAAGTGCCTTCACTGAGTCCCGTTCATTTCCCAACATTCCCCAGCTCGTGCTTAGTGCTCTTTCCATGAAAAGGAGACCTGGCGAAACCACTCCCTCCGGCTTTCCGTCCTCTCATCAGTTTGCTGGGTAAAGAAGAGCCAAGAAAACCTTGGTGGAGAGTAACCGTGGACTCACCGAGTCCATCGAAATTGGGCACAGCTCTAGGAAGACCTCCACCTGCTCTGTTTAGGCAGCGTCAAGCCCTCCCTCTCCACTGGCACCATCCCAAACGCCTATATAAATGCCTGTCTCCCAGATCGTCCTAGGCGGCACAGTGGATAGGGCCCCAGACCTGTCATGAGTAAGCCTTGAGTTCAAATCTGGCTTCAGAATCTTATCAACTGTGTAACTCTTGGTAAGCCACTTACCCTTCATCTGCCTCAGTTTCCTCATCCATAAAGGGGGGATTTTATAATAATAGTGTAATCGATGATAGTAATCATTTCTATTTGCCTCCCTTCCTCTACCTTATTGTAAAGGTAAATGGGATAATATTTGCAAAGAGTTTTGAAAACTCTAAAGCTAGTTATTATACCATACTGGAACCTCTGTTAGCTGTGCAGGCCCTGTCAACCTACACCACCACCTCCTCTGCGACCAGCCCTTGTGGCCCAGGTTGCTATTCTTCATCTGGTAGATCATTCGGAGCCAAGGGGTCGAACAAACACTCCTCTTCCTAACATACATACATACATACATACATACATACATACATACATA
>NW_025399121.1:0-3137 GCF_016433145.1 Gracilinanus agilis
TTATACATACATATATATATATATATATATATATATATATATATATATATATTATCACTCGAACCCATTTCCATATTATTCATTTTTGTAAACAAGCAATTCTTTAAAACCAAATCCCCAAATCACATACCCATGTAAACAAGTGATAAATCACATTTTCTTCTGCATTTCTACTCTTAGAGTTCTTTCTCTAGATGCAGATGGTGTTCTTTCTCCCACAGAATTGTTCTGGATCGTTGCATTGCTTTTAGTAGCAAAGTCTATCACATATGATCATCCCACAATGTTTCAGTTACTGTGTATGATGTTCTCCTGGTTCTGCTTATTTCACTCTACATCAGTTCATGGAGGTCGTTCCAGTTCTTATAGAAATCCATCATCTCATTCCTTAGAGCCCAGTAGTATTCCGTCACCATCAGATAGCACAAATTTGTTCAGCCATTCCCCAACTGAAGGCATCCCCTCATTTTCTAATTTTTTGCTGCCACAAAGAGCACAGCTATAAATATTTTTGTACAAACAGGTCGTTGCCCACTTTTTTTTTTTTAATCTCTTTGGGGGACAAACCCAGCAGTGGTAGGGCTGGATCAAAGGGCAGGCAGTTTTTTTAAAACCCTTTGAACATAATTCGAATTTGCCCTCCAGAATGGTCGAATCAACTCACAACTCCAGCAGCAGTGCATTAGTGTCCCAACTTTGCCACGTTCCCTCCAACATTTATTATTTTCCTTTGCTGTCCTATTGACCAGTCTGCTAGATGTGAGGTAGTACTCAGAGTTGTTTTGATTTGCATTTCTCTAATCAGGAGGGATTTAGAACATTTTTTTCATATGATTATAGATTTGATTTCATCTGAAAACTGCCTTGAATGACCACTCCTTGTCATTGATCTCATAGAGGTTCAGGTATGGGTTGCTTCGACCTAGAGATTCTGTGATTCTCTCTTACTTTGGGGTCTGTCATATCAGCCATTAGCTGAGAATGAGCTGGAGAGGGTAGGGGCTAGGGCCAAAGGGTCATCATCTTAGATGTTGAAGGGACCTCAGAAGTCATCTCTAGGCCAATCCCTCATTTTATGGAGGAGGAAACTGAGACTCATTAAGGTGAAGTAGATTACCTAGGGAGCAGTTGTAATAGCTAAGGATTAGCATTTATATAGCACTTTAAGGCTGGCGAAACACTTTACATATATTTTCTTATTTGAACCTTACAAGAATTGTCAGGATCTGTTATCCCCATTTTACAGATGAGGAAACAGGCAGAGAGAGGACAGGTACTTGGTCAGGGTCATAAAGTTCCCAAGCATCCCAGGCAGGATTTGTGTTCAGGTCCTCCTGGCTCTAAGGCCAGTGCTCTGTACTCTACAACCTAGCTGGTAAGAGTTTGAACCCAGGTCCTCTCCTGTTCTTTCCATTGTCCCAGGCTGTCCAGCTTTCTCCCAGTGGGGTCATTTTTAAGAGTGCCGGGGAGGGACCATGTCAGCTGACTGACTTCCCAGGAATAATCTGCACTGCCTCAGCGTGCAGACGGGTCTTGGGGACCCACAAACCTGGTGGCCTCATTCCATGCATTGACAGAATGGGAGTCCCACAGTGGTCGCCAATAAAGCATGTTGCTGGAGGCGGCCTCTTCCCGGAGTGTCTGCTAATGAGCTCCAGAGATGTAAACTCTGATGCCTTTTGTATTGAGAGATCCTAAATGAACTCCATGAGGCTTAATGAAGACGGAATGACTGGCTGTTTCTAGGTCCACATTCCCGTGCATGGGCCATCAGAAATGTTGTATGGGAAGGCAATAAAGTTAAAAAAAAAATCCAGCAGACTCCAGAGCCAAATGGACTTGACTCCTCTCTGGTGTCTTTTTTGTTCCAAATCAGCAAAGGTAATAAACTATCCTCACAGAAATTGAGAAAAGTGTATAAGAAAAAAGAATGCAAAGGAACTGAAGTGCCTTGCCTGCAAGATGCCTTAGAATTGGGTGTTTGGGGGAGGCAGCTAGGTGGCTCAGTGAGTCAGGCCTAGAGATGGGAGGTTCTGGGTTTGAATTTGACACTTCCTAGCTGTGTGACCCTGGGCAAGTGACTTAACCCTCATTTCCTAGCTCTTACTGTTCTTCTGCCTTGGAACCAACACACAGTATTGATTCTAAGATGGAAGGTAAGGATTTTAAAAAAAGAATTGGATGTTTAGAGCTGGAAGGCTGGGAGATGGGCTAGAATGGGATAGGGACTAGATCTCTTATTTCACCGGTAGAGGGAACTCCCAGATGAGGAAACTCCTTCTACCAACACAGTTCAGCACCCTTTCTGCCACTTAAAGAGTTGCCTAGAGTCCTGACTTGCTCCCCTAAAGTCAGACAGTCAGAGTACAGACTTTCTGTTCTTACGTCTGGCTTTCTATTCACCGAACCACACGGCTTCTTTTGCTTGAGAGGATAGGGGGATAAGAGAGGCAATTTAAAATTTTTTTCTAAAGATCATGTAAAGTAGTTTTTGTTTTTATCTTTTTTCAACCCTTACCTTCCATTTTAGAATCAATATTGTGTATCGTGTTGACAGAAAAGCTCTTCTTGCTTTCTGGAATTCTTTTGGCCTTTTTTAAACAGACAGAAAAATTAAATTAGGGTCCCACTCTCCGCCAGGTGTCTTTCCAAGGGAGTTAGAATCCATTGTGGAGGAGGGATGGGAGGCAGAGATTTTACCCCCATCCCACTTTTCCCAAGAAGCAGCTGCTGTTTTTACCTGTTTGACATTGAAGGCCATGAGCTCAAAAGGTCTTAAGCTTGAAAAAAATGGCCCCTGAAAATAAAATACCACGAGACTGTAACTCCAGTCCCACTGGGTTACAGGTCACAGGCTGCGTCTCTATCTCTTCCGCCAACACTAACCAGCACCATGTGTTGTTCCTGGCTCAGAGACATGTGGCAAGCAGCAAGAGGAGGAGGGGAGGGGGAGAAGAGGAAGAGGAGGAGGAGCTGAAGGGGCTCTGCCTGGTCCTTGGACCAGTATGTGATGGTGACTTGAAAGGAAGACAGCAGCATCTTTATATCTGACCTAATCTCTGAGAATCTTTCCCTAAGATGCCCTCTCTTTTTATCCTCAAACATCTTCCTTCCTTCCTTCCTTCCTTCCTTCCTTC
>NW_025399122.1:0-5355 GCF_016433145.1 Gracilinanus agilis
TATATATTATGTTATAACATATATAATAATAATGTAATTTAGAAACTGCATATTCTGTTAATTCTCACTCCTAAGATTCATGAGCTCATGAGCCCAACCAAAGTTTTTTATATTTCAGTAGGCAGCTAGAGAATACAACTGGCTCAAAGTAATGGGATTTTACTAGGCGCAACTAGATGACGCACCAATCCTGGAGTCAGGAAGGTTCATCTTCCTGAGTTCAAATATGCACTCTGACACTTTCTAACTGTGTGATCTTGGGCAAGTCACTTAACCATCATGGGTAAAATGGGGCTGGGGAATGAAATGGCAAACTACTCCAATATCTCTGCCAAGAAAACCCAAAATGAGATCTCAAAGAAGTTGACTAACAACAACAACAACAAAGGGATTTCCTTGAATTGGCAGAGTAAAAAAATTAGAAATCTAGGTGGGGGGCAAAGCGGCTTGGAATTATAATATCCAAACTTGTTCTAGGAAAAGAATTGAAAAAAATTCATTTTCCACCCCCTCAATCTGCATAGAAGTGGGGAGCTATAGTTATGGAATTCATTCGTTGCCATGCAAAATTGTTTTGTTGATTGGATTTGGAAGAAAAACAATTCTTTTTACCCCCATTCTTCTTTTAATCTTTTTTTTTTTAATCTTTATTTCTGTCTTTGTATCAGTTCTAAGACAGAAGAGCAATAGGGGCTATGAAATCGGGGTTAAATGACTTATCCAGGGTCACATAGCTAGGAAATGTCTGAGGCAAGATTTGAACTCAATTTCTTCTGACTCCAGGCCTAGTGCTCTATAGATGTTCTATCCAAAAATCTTTGTTGCAAGGAATGGTTTGATCTAAGAAAGGGTGGAGAGACAGACTTGGAAAGAAAGGTGAGAAGAAACAAAGAATAACAATAAAAATGAGTTTTTTGAAAAGATTGTAAAATGTTATTCCATAGCATTGAGGTAGTCCCCCAAGTTGTCAAAGACTCTGCCATCGTAGTGTGACCCTGTAAAACTGGTGAAAGGCTCTGAGGTTGGTCTGGGCAACCTGTTTATTATTTGAGTTTCAGTCTAGCTAAATTCTGAGAAAAGAGTTATGTGGGGACATGATCGTTCTTCAAGTATTTGAAGAATTGTCACATCAAAAAGATTAGCCTTGTTTCCTTAGGCAGAGACTCCAGATGGCAGAACTAGGAGTAAAAGACGGAAGTTTCAGAGATGCTGATTTCAGGGGAAATTTTCCTAGCCATTAGAGCCAACCCAAAGTGGAAAAGGTTGCCTTGAAAGGCAATGGGTTCCCTATCACTGGGAAGTCTCCAAGCAGAGACAAGAGTTCAGGGATTCTGGAAAGGGGATTCGTATTCAGGTGATCTCTGAAATCTTTTCCAACTGGAGTGTGCTGTTAAGTATGTAACAACTGGTTTAAAAAAAAAAAACATACACAATACATTTTAAGTTTCATCTTCATTACTAACATTTGTTTCCATCTTTTCTTAAGTTTAGATAGTCAATAAGACAATGTCAAGCCCTGATTTATAGCTTTAAAAAAACAACACTTTTTCTGTCTTAGAATCAATACTATGTATTGGTTTCAAAACAGAAGAGCTGTAAAGGCTAGACAATGGGAGTTAAGTGACTTGCCCAGGGACACACAGTTGGGAAGTGTTGAGGCTAGATTTTTATCCAGGACCTCCCATCTCTAGACCTTGCTTTCAATCCACTAAGCCACCTAGCTGCCCTCCCTCCCAATACTTAGCATTGATTCTAAGAAGGAAAAGAAGTTCATTTTTTGAATTGAAACATTTTATTTAATTAATTCATTTAGAAAAATTTTCCATGGTTACATGATTCATGTTCTTTCCCTCCCCTCCCCTCTTCCATAGCCAACATGAAAATTCCACTAGGGTTTACATATGTCATTGATCAAGACCTATTTTCATATTATTACTATTTGCATTAGAGTGATCTCTTAGAGTCTACATCTCCAATCATGTCCCCATCAACCCATGTGATGTGATCAAGCAGTTGTTTTTCTTCTGTGTTTCTACTTCCACAGTTCTTTCTCTGGATATGAATAGCGTTCTTCCTCATAAGTGAAAGGAAAGTTTAAAGGAAAAAAAGAGAAAATTTAACAAACAACTCTAGGGAGACAGTAAGAGTTTGTTCCAATTTATGCTTCCTTCTAACCCTGAAATGCTGTGATTTTTGTAGAGATACCATGGTAGAGTGGAAAAAATATAATGTGGGCAAGTTGCTCAATCTTTCTAGATTTCAGTTTCCTCATCTGTAAAATGAGGGGATTGGACTAGACATCTGAAGTCCCTTTCATCTCTAGATTTATGATTATATGATCTTATAAGCATTGACCACTAAATGATGACATCATCAATGGAGGACTTGCCATCTGCATTCACTCATTTAATCAACAGATATTTATTAAATGCTCTGTGTGTAGAGCAATAATACATTTAATATTGTTGAAAAGAGTAAGTATTCAGGTGAAATCAGAGATGTTTTCAAATACTAAAGTTTTTAAAGAACTATACATCCTTAAGGACAGGGAGATTGTTTATTTAATATGAACCCACAAATACTCTAGCACCTTGTTAGATAACTTGGTAGTGTTCAGTAATCTACCCTATCTACCCCCCCCATTTTATTTATTTGTTTCTCCCTTTCATTACGCCATTGGCAAAAAAAAGGAAAATAAAATTCTTATGAAAAATATTAATAAGCAAACAAAATTTCCATGTAAGCCATGTCATAAAATGTCTCATTCCATATTGAGTTTATTTCCTTTCTATCAAGCCTGCTTCATCATTAAGACTCTTGGAGCAAGGTTGATCATTGTGTTGATCTGAGTTCTTTAAGTCTCAGAAGGTTGTTTGTCTTTACACTGTTTAAGTTTAATCTGCATTGTTAACATTTGTCTCTATCTTTTCTTAAGTTTAGATACTCAGAAAAACAATGTCAATTTCTGATTTATAGCTTTTAAAAATGATCTAAAATTAAAAATTATTTTTGTTATTGTATAAATAGTTCTCTTGGTTCTGCTCACTTCACTCTGAGTCAATTCATAGAAATCTTTCCAGGTTTCTTTTTGAAATCATCCCTTTCATCCTTTCTTACACCACAACAGTATTCCCTTACATTCATATACCATACTTTGTTCAGCTATTCTCACAATTGATGGACATTCTCTTAAGTTTTCAGTTCTTTGCAACCATAAGAAGAGCGGTTAGAAATATTTTTATATGTATGCATCCTTTTCCTCTTTCTTTGACCTCTTTAGGGGTAAGGGATCATCAGATTACCAAACCCCTCATTTGGTCAATGAAGACACTAGGGTTCAGGGAAATTAAGTGCGTTGTTCTAGGTGATGCAGGAAAGTAGCCGAGCTAGGACAGAACTCATGTTCTCTACATACCCTCCTGGTGACACCAGGGCAGAAATTTCCTCTAGGACTTATTTCCTCTATGACTTATATGACTTTATTTTCCTCTATGACTCTTCAAGGACAGGTGGTTGACTCTGTGCCTAAGGAAATACTGGTTCTGAGCTGGCTGCCCTGGATTATTCTTTCTGAGAAGAAAGTGACAGCTAGACATGCAAGGCAGTTGAATGTGGGTCAGCAAAGAGGGAAAGCAGCCACTGGCTAATGGGATCGGCATTCCACCAGGTGGCTTCAACTTGGGAGGACCATTCATATCAACCTGAGGCTGGGGTTTTAGCTTTAATTAGTGCACAGAAAGCAGATTATTTATTTTTTCTTATAAAATTCATTTATAATATGATTTTATACATAATATAATATGTAACATATGTATTATATAATAATATTATTATTTATTATAAAAACAAATAATTTAAAATGTTCATTGGTCCCTCTCTTACTCCATGTCTTCTCCTCAGTCCCCACATCTGTCCTTCTCTTATTTCTCTCTCCAGGACCACTCCCCCTCCCCCTCCACACCTCCTGGTATTTTCACAGAGACACTGGAGCCCTTCATTACCTACTCCCTTGCCCTGGCACTCTAGTAAATTGACAAAACCCATGATAAGGAAGCCAGCGCCTCTGGGCTCCCCTTTCCCCTGGTTTATTGCTCAAAAGAGACTCTTGCATGTTTACAGAAGCCTCAGGTCTCAGACCAAGTACAAAGAAGCAAGCTCAAGGTTTGAGATCGTGTCTGAGAGCTATGACAACATCCTCCCCTTTTTCTCACATTCAAGTTATCAAATTTCATTTAGCCAGCTCCTTTGTGGCCAAATGACCACCATTCTAAACTCTGTGGCTCTGTTTCTCTTTCTTCCTCCTGAGGAAAGGCGCTTCATAAAGTATGTGAAATGGGGGCAGTTAGGTGGCTCAGTGGATTGAGAGTCAGGCCTAGAGATGGGAGGCCATGGGTTCAAATCTGACCTCAGACACTTCCTAGCTATGTGACCCTGGGCAAGTCACTTAACCCCCATTGCCTTAGTCCCTACCACATTTCTGTCTTAGAACCAGTTCTAAGATAAAAGGTAAGGGCTAAAGAAAAAAAATAAAAAATAATGTGGGACACATGTAAGGTAAGGATAGGAAGAATTCTCTTGTTTAAAGCTATATCTCTAGAATCAAATCTATGAAAAAAGAATAAACTTCAAGCAACATTAAAAATGTCCTACTATTATATTTTTTTTACATAGCCTAAATTTCTCCATTTATTTCTCCCATCTTCCTCCTAGAGAACCATTGTATATAATAAAATTCTTTTTTAAAGAACAAAAAGAAGAGGAGAAAAATGAGCTCCATGGATTAATACATAAAAAACTGAAAATATATGCAGTATTCCACAAGTGTGGGTCTTCTACATCTGCAAAGGAATAGTATTAGAAGTATTCTCTTCTCTATTTGAATTTATATTGCTTTTTGTCATTTTGCAGTGTTCATTTTTTTTAAACCCTTAAACTCTATCTTAGAATCAATACTAAGTGTCAATTTCAGGGCATAAGAGTGGTATGGGCAAGGTAACTGGGGTTGAGTGACTTGCCCAGGATCATACAGCTAGGAAAATCTGAGACTAAATCTAAATGCAGGATCTCCTGACTCCAGGCCTGGTACTCTATTCACTGTGCTACCTACCTGCTCCACAACATTCATTTTTTAAGGTTTTGTGGCTATTCTTTCATTAATATTATTGTTCTGTGTGTGATAAGGAAATTGAACTACAGGGAGAAAAAGTTACTTATCCATGAATATTCAAATAGTAGAATGAAAAGCTGTTTCTCTCTCTCTCAGTCTCTGTCTCTGTCTCTCTTCCTTTCCTTTCCTTTCCTTTCCTTTCCTTTCCTTTCCTTTCCTTTCCTTCCCTTCCCTTTCCTTTCCTTCCC
>NW_025399123.1:0-7148 GCF_016433145.1 Gracilinanus agilis
CTCTCTCTCTCTCTCTCTCTCTTCTGCTCTTAATTCATTTCTGATAGCGTGACTGTGACTTTCCTGAACATTCACTCTCCATGATTGTTTTAGACCCTGGTGGACCACCTCCCATCTCTTTTGCGCATCCCCTGATACAATCCTCACTTTCTTTGTATTTGTTGAAGATTGAGATTTAAAGTTCCTCCCTCCGGCCCCACCCCACCCCCAAATAATCATTTTCAAATCATGGTAATTTATTGCTGGGACCTTGGTTTTGATGAGATTTAATGTTTAATCAGCTCCTGAGATGCTGCATTTACATCAAAGCTTCATTCAATCTTAGATCCTATTCAATTCCAAGCACTGAAGATACTACAGAAATATTTTGAGCTAATTATAATTTGTAATTGCAGGACAAAAAAACCTAACTCTAACATCAATCTGTTTAAAAGTGAAACAAGTTCTTCAAGTCCTTGACAGTCATTTTTTTTCTCAGCAATATTTCAGCACAAGTGATTTTTCCCCCCATTGGTCCCAGTTGGTTTTTCAAAGACAACTGAAACTAGTTTTGACTTTCTTTCTTGTGTGTTTTTTTTATTCAATTGCCTGAATGCCTCCATTTAATCTCTTTCCCTTTTTATTGCTGTTTTATAGTCTATTCATTATTGTGTTGTGTGGGGCGTTTGTATTTTTATTTTTTTTTAAATATCAAGTTTTCCCATGTGTTCTTTTTTTGTACTTTGGCAGGAGTTTGGTTTTATTGGACATATTTATGTTTTTTTCTTCCCTCTTTGTTTCTGCAATCGGGCACTTCAGAGGCTTTGGAAAATTTGTTCTGGGTTAGAAATTGAACCTAGGAATCCTTTTTTGCTCTGCTAATGGTGATCACTTGAAAGTGGGGTACCTGGGGGAAGCTGGGTAGCTCAGTGGATTGAGAGTCAGGCCTAGAGACGGGAGGTCCTAGGTTCAAATCTGGCCTCAGACACTTCCCAGCTGTGTGACCCTGGGCAAGTCACTTGACCCCCATTGCCCACCCTCCCCACTCTTCCACCTAGGAGCCAATACACAGAAGTTAAGGGTTTAAAAAAATAAAATAAAATAAAAATAAGAAAGTGAGTTACAGAGGAGGAAACTGGACCCTGATGGCCATGGGTACGTGGTCAGGGACTCAAGGTATAGCCACAAGAGTGCAGGATTCCATGTCCCAGGATTCGAGTTCAATTCCCACCTCTGCTGCTCAGCCCTTGGACAGTTCTCTGACCAGCTCAGGACCCATTTCATTCTCTGCAAAGTCGGGGAGCTAGATTAGGTGACCTCTGAGGGCCCTTTCCTCCTCTCTGCCATTCTTTGATCCTAGCTTGCTCCCCTGTCTGGAGGAAGAAGAGTCCTTTGATAGTCAAATGCCCAAGCTTTTGAGCTTTTGAATGGCGATGTATTCTTTCTCACTCTATGACAGAGAGGCAAGAGAAGAGGATTTATGTGGAAATTACAGGGACAAAAGCGATGCATCAGCACAGAAGCTTCTTGTGAGCAGAGATGGCTTCATTCTGGGTACTTGTTTCCCCAGTGCCTAGCACAGGACCTGGCACACGATACCCAGTTTAAATATGATTCTTGAATGAATGAAATAATGAAGGGGAAAGTCTCTTAATAATTCATTAAGCCCTCAAAACAATTAAGTCCACAAGCGGTGGACTAGACCAAGGATTCTTAACAGTTTTCGTAGGTCCTACACCCAGCCCTCCCACCCCCTGACTGTCTGGTGAAGCCTATGGGCCATTTCTAGGAATAATGCGATTGAAATTCATCAAGCAGAACACATAGGAGTATAAAGGAAGCCAACGGTGCTGAAACAGTTATCAAAATATTTTTAAGACGCAAACAGGCTTAAGAACCTCTGGCCTAGCCGATGTCCGAGGTCCTGCCTTGCCCCATATTCTATGGTTCTAGAGCACCTCCACCAGACAAAGCTCCCCAGATTCAGAGTTCCGATTCTTTTTCAGATTGGTTTCTAAAACTCAATGGAGCTAGTCAGATGTCAGTCAGCTTGGAAAATCGGACCAGAAATCACGTTTCTCAGAAGTACCCGAGGACTGTATTTACGTTACACTTTGACATTTGCCTTGTGGGCCCAAGGCCAGGCCAGATAGAGGACCTTCTCTCATCCAGCCAGTGGCCAAAAAGGCTCGTTCAGTGTGAAGCCGAGCGGTGGGATCAGATCAGGGAGTGGGGAGAGCCCAGAGTCCAGCCCCTCCTTTCCGTTCAGTTGGTCCATTTCTTGGTCAGATAGCTTTCACTCTGGGGAATAAAGAAATCTTACGTTAATGTTTCCAGAGTCATCACGAGAACAGAAGCCATTTGTGTCTGCTTCCTGAAGTCAGAAGAAAGCCAATGGTGGGAACCACAACTCCTCTGCTATTCACATTTCTCTTGTATATTCTGTTTCATAAGAGTCTTTGAGGATGGGGGCTTTTTTCTTCTTGGGGACAAATGATGACAGATCTGGGACATACCAACTTTTCTCTGTTTGATAAGACATGGGGGGATATCGAAGCCTATTTCACAGAATAAGTGTGTTAATGAGGTTCTCCTCCCATCAGGCCTCATCAGTGTGATTTCCTTTTGGTTCTCGTTGCGTGCAGAGGGAGGGTTTAGGGCTTGGGGGTTTTTTGGGGGGGGGAGCGGTAGCGATTCTCGTGTATTTCATGAGCTATGAGCCAGTTTTATTAATAAGAGACTAATGCGATCTAGGCTGGTGGGCATTTTGAGGCTGTCTTCAAGCTGAGATTTGGTTAAAGTAGAATTAATTTCAACTCACCAAGCACTTATTAAGCACCCACTATGTCAGCCTCTTCGTCAAGGCCCCGAGATATAAAAATAAGTAAACAAAACAGTTCCTGCCCTCCCGGCCTTTACATTCTATTTGGGGATAAACACCACATACAGAGATAAGCCAATTCACGATACAGGGGAGCTGGGACTGGACCTGGATTCTCATTGATCTAGAAAACTTCCTGGCGAAGAAGCTCTCTGTATGGGTGCGGCTCGGTGCCTTCTCTGTAAGTGACAATGTTAGAGCATTACCCAGAACACTGAGAAGTTGACTCCCGTGTCCAGGGATAGTCGTGGCTTTGTCTGGGAGTCATCGATGTGTCCGAGGTAGAATTTGAACCCAGGTGTCCAGGTTCCAAAGCCATTTCTTTGTCCATTCTTAGGCATGTTGTCTAAGTGAATACAAAAAATATACAAAACAATTCCTAGAAGTGGGAAGGAGGCTCTACCAATGGGAAGCCCAGGATAGGCCTTATATAAGAGCTATCAGTCAAAGGAAGGGAGCTGGGAGTTTTTTCAATGTGGAGGTGAACAGGGATTGCACATCAGGCATAGGTCACAGTCTGTGCAAAGGCACAGAGGTGAGAAATGATATAGCTAGTTGGGCTGAAGCAGAGAATATGTAAAGAGAAGTAATGTATAATGTATAATCCAGAAAAATGGGCTACAGCCTCATGGTGAAGGACTTGATACAAACCAAGAGAAAACAAGATTTTGTGATTCATTCTAGAAGCCCTTGCGTTAATGGAGCATCTTGTGCAAGAGAATTAAAGTGATGGCCGTGGAAGACAGATCAGGGGAAGGAGAGACTGGAGGCAAGGGGGCCTGCCTAATTATGAGCCCATTGTAATAGGCCAGGCAAAAGGGGATGAAGTTCAGAGTAGATGACAGATAGGAGGGATGCAGCGGTCAAAGTGGCAAGGCCTGAAAAGCAGGATGAATCAGGGCTGATAGCGAGACTGAGGGATCTGGTGAACTGAGAGGTTGCTAGAAATTTTGTGATTCTTTCCTGTGTGTGCCCTTTGGGGTGTATTTTGCCATTTCTTCCTCTTCCTCAGGTCTGGGCTGCCCTGTGTCACTTCTCTTCTCACCGCTCAATAAACTTTAGTGGCTTTCTATGACCCCCCAGATCAAATCTATGGTGTACCAAAAGTCTTAGTGCCATTTCGAGCTTTATTAGCTTGAAGTGGCACTAAGACTTTTGGGACAACCTAAAAGACCTTCTTCACATACTCTTCACCGTCTCTATTTACACGTCTGTAACTTCTCCTGGCCTAGACACTCTCCTGTCTTTGATTCTTTTGGTTTCCTTTAAGACTCATCTCCTCTTCTAGCTACTGAAAGAGGCCAGGCACAGCACCTGGTATACAGTGTTTAATCATGGTTTGTCGACCGACTGCTGCCTGCCAATGTGCCAGCGGGGGTCTTGTGTTTGTTTTTATATTCGTTAAAATTGTGACAACCATGACGATCCAGTGTGGCCGTATTTCTGTTCTGCCAGAAGCAAGAAGGACCATTTGACCGTGGAAGAGCCAAGACTTTGGACGTTCTAACTGTTCTCTTGCAGCTCAAACCATTGACTCTCCTTGCCTCTCCCCTCTGTCTGATCTCTTGCCTAAGAGCCTAAGGCGAGCTTGTATTGTCAAGCTTTCCTCTGGAGCAAGGGTCGGCAACCTTTTTGGCCGTGAGAGCCATAAACGCCACATTTTTAAAAATGTCATTTCGTGAGAGCCGTACAGTGTTTACAGTGCTGCTCCTGTAACAGCGCCTGAAAAAAAAATGCACTTTATGGCTCCTGCAGAAAGAGCCGTATCTGGCCCTCGAAAGAGCCAGATATGGCTCGAGAGCCATACGTTGCCGACCCCTGCTCTGGAAGAAGCCAAGAGATGGCAGAAAATGAGATCCTTTTGCTGGATGGCAAAGTGAGTATAGACCCTGAGGAGGCAGCTTGGAAGGAAAAAGCGGGACCTGCTCAAGTTAGATGAGGGGCCCAAGGGAAGAATGGGAGTGCTTTGGCATTTAGGTGAGTCCGTGGCCACAGTAGTGGTAGTTGGGGTACTGATCACAGGGTCACAGTGTCTCCATACTTTCTGATTCTGGGCCCTTCTCATCTGTGTCTCCCTAAAGATGTTTGGTACTTGTTGGGGACCCTTTCTTGATGCCTTTAATATCTCCGTAGTCCTAGTGGAGTACCCCGTTTGTGCCCTTATTACCTTTCATTCTTGCTACGTGACCAACGCATCTCCTTTTCCAGACATATGTGTCCATGATGTTATATTTTATGTTCCTTCCAGCATGTATGTCATCCTTAATAACAGGCCACTGCTACCTCCCAAGCATCTTTCCATTGTTTTGGGGAGCGCCTACAGTTTCGATTCTCCCAAGATCACTGTTTCCAAACTTCTAACCCCATAGTATCACTGGGAGATGCTTGTGGAGCAGCAGGCAGCCAGTGGTCATCGAAGGGGCTACATGCTTTCCCAGATGGGTTCCAACCTGATCTCTCTTTCTCATGTGCCTGGCTCATTGTCCAAGGGTCATGTTCTAAGAACCAAAAAGGATGGCCTGCCCATTCAATTCTCTGCCTTAATCTGTGGGTTTTTTTTAATTGAATGGTTTGACCAATCTTCACATTATGGCTACAAGCAAGCTTTTGTTGTCTTTTTAGGGCTTGATGCAAGCAATAAAATGGTATCTGTTAAGAGAGGCATTTGGGAGGGAGGGCAGCGGGGTAGCTCAGTCGATTGAGAGCCAGGTCTAGAGACGGGAGGTCCTGGGTTCAAATCTGGCCTCAGACACTTCCCACCTGGGTGACCCTGGGCAAGTCACTTAACCCCCACTGCCTACCCTTACCACTCTTCTGCCTTGGAGCCAATACACAGTATTGACTCCAAGACGGAAGGTAAGGGGTTAAAAAAAGGAGAGGCATTTGGAGAAACTTATTCTTTAGGAGCTGACTCTGCATTCTCCTTCCTTAACAATCCAAAGTCTCACCCTGACAAAGAATCTAGGAGGACATCCTTGGAAAGAAAGAGTATATCACTGTGTGTTGGCCATCGTCTGAGATGTGATGGCTCTACGGTCCATGTTAGAGGAGCAGAAGGGCAAGACAGAGTAATGACTGTGATATGTGTGAGATTAGGATGATTTCCTCGATGGCCTCCTAACTCAGGGTGGTGAACACTAATAATGAGGCCTACGTGAAGGCCCCAGTCTCGAAATTAGGCCATTTTGCTTTTTGCTCTTCTCTAGCTCCCAAAGGTACCGCCAACTCAGCCAGTTGACTTGCCAGTAAAGAAACGTGATTACAGATGGACCAGTTGAGAGTGGGTCAGCAGCACTGTGACTTGGCTGGGAGGGATCAGGGCTTTGTCCTAAACCTTGACATCTGGAGGGAGTGCAGTTCCCCCCATGATGGTTCAGACACAGTAGACTTGTGCCCCCCTAAAAACTAGGAACAGAGAAGATGGATACCAAGACAGGGGAAGGGAATAGACTTGTGGGCCAGCAGTTGAGAGTAGCTGAAAGGGATAAGTTGTCCCATTTCCCTCCATTATCAGTGTCTCTCTCCCAGTGGCCACCTGTGCTCCTCAGCCCAACCCCATTCTTCAGAAAACCTTCTCTGTTGCTGACAAAGGGTCACCTTCACAGAGAAAGAATAGGATGCTTTCCTTCAGTTCTTGGATTCTGTTAGCATAAGGCAGTGCTCCATATTCCTGGAAAGAAAAGTCCCTTTAGCATCTTCCACAAGAGAAGAGAGGAGGGCCCCTCTGTTACTGGGGAATCGTTGTTATGATTTGCACTCGGGTCGGATGTTGGCCTCCATTGACGTCTTCCATTTTCAGCCTATCCATTTGGAAGTCACTATGGGAATGCTCGCATTCGCAGGCTCCTCCATCTCAGCCTGGGAGCTGGAGCTGGAGCTGGAGCTGGAGCTGGAGTTTCCCAGTACAAGGTTCCCAAGTCGGTTCATTTGCAAATTTCCTAATTGCTGGATCAAAGCCTAGAACGGGAACTGGCTTGCCAATTGAGACGTTGGCTGGCGCTGGCGAAGTGAGTAAGAAGTAGGGATCAGTGAAGTATCTGCTGGTAGCCCATTGCTTTTGAAGGCCCCTGGTTGGAGTTCTCTGCGTAGCCTGTTCTTCTACGGAACAGCAAGCTCCAGGGAAGAACTGAGCCATGAGGAAGTGCTGGATTTCTTACAACCTTCAAAACAGCTTAATGGCAATGCCTTCCCCATGACAGAAACAGCACAAAGGCCCAGGAGACAATGGGGCTGGAAGAGCGGGCAGTGAGTTCTCTCAGTGGCGGAGGAGTAGGAGGCCCTGCAAACA
>NW_025399124.1:0-9929 GCF_016433145.1 Gracilinanus agilis
TAGTCACATACAAAGATGGTCATACCGTTGACCTACCCACAAATGTACAACCGCCCCATTCAAGAATTCTGGGATCCCCTTATGTGACCACAGTCTCTCCATTTTTTCATTTCTCTCTTTCTTTATCAAACCCTACTCTTCATCTGCACTGTGACCTCTAATCCCTTAACTCCTCAGTTTTTTCCAAGATCATCTCTCATATACTGGCCACCATCTCATCTTCCCCAACCTGACATCTTGGCTAACCAATTCCACTTTATACTTTCCTCTTCTCCTGCATTATTAACCTCATCATCTTATCATTGATTCTGCCTTGCCAAGCTTCAGCTTTGAGTGACCCCTCACCATTTGCCACCTTCCTTCTGCGCACACGCCCACATGCACACACACACAGGTGAACAGAGGTGGAGATAATCACACAACTGACTGATTCCATTAGAAATTCATGTTACCGAGTTTTCATTGTGAAATCTAACGTACAGAATCAGAATGGATAAGGAAGACTATTAAGAACTGAGTCAGAGTGGCTGACTGAGTAGACATTATGCTTTTTCTCTGCCATCCTGTATCTAAACCATAGTATTCTTCAGCTCATTTAAAACCTAGATCTATTGGATTGCAACTGCTGTGGCAACTAACACACATCTAACTAATGTGAACGATGGCAGAATGGACCAGAAAGGAATTTGGTAGATTGAAGTAAGTTATTAATTCCTTCTGTGTCAATATGAATTTAGTAAATCATCTCCACTTCAAACCACCCATTACATTCTTAATCCTCTAATGGCCATCTGACATAGGATTAGGCTCAGTATCAGTGGAGATGATATTGAACAGACTCAGCCAACAATGTACCCATTGGCCATTGACAAGAATAAACATTCGAGATTTCAAAATAAATACAAGGAAGATAATTGATCATTTAAATAGCATTTCTTAACTTGGCTGGAAAATTATAAAATGCCAACAAGTTTGACTTGCGATAACACTTTGCCAGTGTTAAATCTGGTATGCAGGTGAACGCTCGTCAGATCCTTAACCCTAGAGTATACAAAATCAGATAGTAGGGGTGGCTACTGCTGTAATCATTGTACTCAGTATTTGAGCTGGGATTCCTATCTGGTGCTTCTGACTTCAATTCCAGTATTCTTGCCACTGGACCATGTTCTCCATCATCTTCCTCCATCTGTGGCACTCCACTCTGAGCAAAGCTCTCACTCATTCTCTGTCTCTTTCTCTCTCCTCCTCTCCCTCCCCCCCTTCCTCTCTCCTTCTCCTCTTTTGTTTACTGCCAACCTTTTCCAATGCGCTCTATATTTACTTTCTCAAATTCCCTCTCCACCCACGCACTAAACAATCACTATCCACGGGCTCAGAGATTTTGATCTGGAATGTACCCTCAGAGCCTATCTAGATAGTCCAACCCCTTCATTTGACAGAGGCCAAAGGAGGTAAATTGTCTTGCCTGAAATAATGCAGCTAGTAAGTGCCTGAAGCAGGATTTGAAGCCAGGTCTTCCTGACTCAAAGATCAGGGGTATAGCCATGAGATCATACTTTTTCATATCCCCTCATCTTACTTGGTTATTCTCATTTGTAAGTTCTAAGACAAGTGTAATGGTTCAGTTTCTTTTTGAAGTTTTAAAAGAATAATTATTTTCCCCAAATACAGTGTTCGTTGTGATAAGCATTGAACATATTATTGTTGCCTTGATTATTTTGCTTCTTTTGCTTCCTGCCTGTTATGTGATATTCCATCCTGAATGAGTGAATTTCTTTACCCGGGCTTTGCCTTTCGTTAAAATAAGAATTTCCATCACAGCTTATCTTGTGACATATCACCCAGGTGAAAAAGAGTCATCATTTCTGCACCAAAGATGATGGAAAGCTTCTGTAGATATCCTGTCATATAAACAACTTGTAAACAGTGTTTATGCCCCATTGAACACCATATATTTGAATTCATAAATTTAGTTAAGAGGAGGTCCTAGAATACACTGGGGAGGAGAGATAATATTTCTAATTAAAACAATATGAATTTGGGGGCAGCTGGATGGCTCAGTGGATTGGGAGCCAGACCTAGAGACAAGAGGTCCTGGGTTCAAGTCTGGCCTCAGACACTTTTTAGTTGGGTGACTCTGGACAACCCACTTAACCCCCATTGCCTAGTCCTTACCCCTCTTCTGCCTTGGAACCAATACACTTGATTCTAAGATGGAAGGGAAGAGGTTTCTTTTTTAAAGCACACGAATTTAAGAGACCATTAAACAATAATCCTTTAATTATCTTTTATTCATTTAACAATTGGCAACCTTTACATATTCCCTACTTCATATGGCTACAATATTAATATCTGGTGATATTTGATATCAGCCTGATATTCTCAGGAAGAATTCTCTCTACCAGAGTCTGACACAAATGTAGTACCTCCTCCTCACTCAGTCCCACACATCTGAGGAGTGGCATAGTCAGACAGTCATTCAAATAAGTGTTTATTAAGCACCTACTCCGTATCAGGCAGTTGCTGAAGCACTGAGGATGCCCAGCACAAGAAAGCCATAAGAAGACAACCCCTACCTGTGAAGAGCTCACAAACCAAAAATGTAAGGGGGGGAAAGGGGTTTGGGGGTTCAATATATTAAAAGGTGGTCGCCAGGGGAAATCTCCCCAAGTTAAGGAATAACCTCAAGTCGTAATTGACTTTATGGAAGTTTATTTACAATTAAGAAGAGAGAGGGGAAATAAGAATCTAACACAGTAGGTAAATTACTAAGATCCTCTAATTAATCCAGGTAGATCTAATTAACCCTCATTGGAGAGTCAGAGGGCCAGAAACCCAGAGGTGAATGAAGCTTCATTCAGAGTCTATTAAAAGAAGTTCCTTAAGAGAAGATCAGGAAGATTCAGTCAGTCTTTAAACTCACCAAGGTTTTAGCGTTCCAGCCAGCACTCCTCAAAGGACCAGAAGAGCTAGCTCCTCAGCCGCCCTCTTTACCAGCCTCCCCCCGAGCCGAAGACCTCCCTTTAAAGGGGTCACTTACGTGTCACTTCCTGTGCCTCCTCCCTAATTTGCGTGTCCAATCGCAATAGACGCTTCTTGTAGGAGGAGACAATGAGCAGACAATTACGTACACCCAAGCTATGTGCAGGTTCGGTTGGAGATGACCAACAGAGGGGAGGCACTAGAGTTAAGCGAGTGGGAGAGTTTTTTTCTGGAGAAGGTGAGGTTCTAGTTGATGGAAGTAAGGAGGCACAAATGAGGAGGAAAGGCATTCCAGTCATGGCGGACAGCCAGAAAATGCCAAGAGTCAGGAGATGGAGTATCTAGTTTGAGGAACAGCAAGGAGGTCAATGCCACTGGATTGAAGAGTACCTGGTAGGTAAGGTGTAAGAAGGTGGAAATGTAGAGGAGATGATGGGCTAGGAAGGCTTTAGAATGCCAAACAGGATTTTATATTTGATCCTGGTGGTCCTAGGGACCACTGGAGTTTAATGGCTCATGAGTGCAGCATGATTGGATATAAACATTAGCATATCAAGGAACACCATCAAAGTGCAGAAGAACAGATTGTCCCTAGGACCCTGGGTCCAGGCTATGATCACTTTACAAAAAACCTCATGCTATATACAGCCATTGTGCAGAGTATTGAAACAGCAGACCTGGGGATGGCAGGGATATTTCCCTGAACTTGGGGTGGAGGACCCATGGGAGAGAACTCAGTCTACCAATGCAACCTGATACATACTTTGTATTGATTGTAGGATAGAAAGAAAGGGTTTAAAAAAAGAAACATTTATTAAACTCCTATGTGTCAGGCCCTCTCTCAGGTGCTGGGGATACAAAGACAAAAAAAAAAAAAAGAAAAAGCCCCTGCCCTCAAGGAACTCATCCTATTGGTGGATATAGCAGGTAAGAGTATATATACAAAAAAAAACCAAAATGCAAGGTAAAATGGTGCTTTTTAACCCATTAACTGACATAAACATGGCATGGTAATTTGGTGACAACTAGTAACTATACTGTATTTACAATTTACTAAAATGTTTAGGTCAATATTACACTTTAGTTCTAGGTTTTTGTACCCCATCACAGAATCTTAGAGCTGGAAAGGATTTTCAAGGCAACTATTCCAACATAAATGAAAATCTCCTCTATGATATCCCCTAACAAATGGTTAAATTGCCTCAGTCAATCAACAAACATTTATTAAGAACCTACTGTGTGCTAAAGTGTGATAAGCACTGGAGATACAAAAAGAGGCTGAAGATAGTCTTTGCCCTCAAAGAGCTACAATCTAATGGGAGAGACAACATGCAAATATATACATTCAAAATAAGCTATAATAGGACAAATAAATATTTAAAAGAGAGAAGACACTGGAATTAAGAAGGGTTGGGCAAGGCATCCTGTAAAATATGGTATTTTAGTTGAGACTTAGAGGAAGCCAGGGAAGCTCAGTAGTTGGAGT
Source organism: Gracilinanus agilis (assembly GCF_016433145.1). Lineage (NCBI taxonomy): Eukaryota > Metazoa > Chordata > Mammalia > Didelphimorphia > Didelphidae > Gracilinanus > Gracilinanus agilis. The sequence goes on from NW_025399124.1 coordinate 4,469, forward strand.
GGAGTAAGGAGCACATTCCAGGCATGGGGAACAATCAGAGGAAATACCAGGAGCCAACAGACAGAGGGCCTTGTTTGTAGGAAAGCAAGGAGGCCAGTGTCACTGGACTGAAGAGTATATGGAATGAAGTAACTTATAAGAAGACTGGGAAGGTAAGAGGAGGCTAGGTCATGGCTTTGCCAAACAGAGCATTTTGTATTTGGTCCTGGAGGTGGCAGGGAATCACTGAAATTGGGGGTGGTGAGTATTTTTGAACCTGCATTTTAGGGAAATCACTTTGGTAGTTGGATGGGGGGGCAGATTGGAGTGGGGAAATACTTGAAGCAAGCAGATCCACCAACATATCATTGCAGTAGTCTAGGAATAAAGTGATGAAAGGCCTGCACCAGGGGGGTGGCAGTGTCAGAAGGGAGATGGGTGGTGGGGTGAGAGACAGTAAGGAGTCAAGAATTTCCAGCTCTGAGGTTGTGAGCCTGATAAAGTGGGAGGATTGTGTTGCCCTCTACAGTAATGGAGAAGGTACTGAGTTGAAGAATGGGGTGGGGGGGATAATGAGTTCTGCTTTGGATATATTAGATTTAAGATATCTAAAAGGCAAGTTGGAGATGCAAATTGGAGGTTAGCAGAGAGATTGGGGTAGAATAGGTAGATTTGAGAATCATCAGCATAAAAATTGTAATTAAACTCATGGGAGCTGATGAGATCACCAAGTGAGGTATTAAATTGGAAGAAAAGAGAGGCCCCAGGTTAGAACCCTGAGGGACACCTACAATTAGTGTGATCTGGAGTAGGATCCAGTAAAAGGGACTGAGAAGGAGCTGTCAGAAAGGAAAACCAGGAGATAATGGTGTCCCATAAACCTAGAGAGAAAAGAGTACCAATGAGGAGAAGGTGATAAACAGTGTCAAAGATCAACAGGTCAAAGAAAATTAGGACTGAGAAAAGACCACTGGAGTTGGCAACTAAGATCATTACTAACTTTGGAGAGATGCATTTCATTGACAGAATAAGGTCAGAAGCTTGATTGTCAGGGGTTATGAAGAGAAGAGGAGAGAAAGTAGAGGCTCTTTTTTCTCAATAAGTTTCGCTACGAAGGGCAGATATGGGCTGATAGCAGGGATGGAAGTTTTTGGGGGGTGGGCATTAGATAAGGGAGATATGGGCATGTTTCTAATGTTAGGGGTAAAAGGGGGTTCTTGTTAGGTAAATATTAAGAGGTTTGGTCACCAGGGAATTGAATAATTATCAATCCCCAATTAAAGAATAACCAAGTCAAAATGACTTTCATGGAAGTTTATTTACAAATGAGAAGAGTGAAAGTAAGATAATGAACCTAACACGCTAAATAATTTTCTCTGGCCCCTGGCTCAACCCAGGTAGGGCTAATTAGTCCTCAGCCAGAGAAGGCTCAGCCTTGGGCCAAAGGCTGGGGATGAATGAAGCAAAAGCTTCAGTCATAAAACTTCTCTTGAAAGGAGAGTTCCTTCAGAGAAATCCAGGAAGGGGCAGTCTTTACACACACCACATGTATTTCTAAGGAAGAGACTTAAGAACAGTCTCACCAAGTCCAAGGTCCCAGCCAGAGCTCCTCCAGGTCCAAGAAATGAGCAAGAAGAGAGCTACAGGAAGTTGTCACTCTTAAAGGGCTTCTTTTGTGTCACTTCCTGTGCCTTCCTCTTAGTTTACGTATCCAATCACAACAGATGCTTTTCTTAGGACTACCCAGAAGGCAGTCAGTAAATTCTGATTCATCACTCACTCTAGCACAGGTGGGTCACAGATCTCCCAACTTGTGAATTAAGTGGGAATGTTCACACCTTTGGTGGTGATTAAATCTAAAGATGGGCAAGGCAGATTTAATTTCATTATCACAATTCCCCCCCCTCCCCCGTGATCATTTGGGAGACTCTCCCCAGTTGATCATTTGAAGTCTTGTACCTGTAAACTACAATAGTTAGAGATAAGAGGTAAGTAGAAGAAATAGAAAGAGAGAGCAAAACCAATGTTTTGCTCGTTGCAATGACAAAAAGTCAATTAGGGGGCAATCTCCTTTGGCATAAGAGTTTACAGTTCAAAATAATTGTGTTCAATTCCGTTAAGTTTCAATCAATTGCACCCCAAAGTTCATTCTGGATCGTCTTGATTCAGTGTGGGTTTCTACAGGCATATTTTCTGGATCACCTTGATTCAGTGTAGGTTTCTGCACGCATCTTTTTCCAAATGGTTCATTTTCTGGATTCAAAGCATTAGCAGGCTTCTTTTTCCTGAAAAATTTCTCGACCAAAATTTTAAATCTTGGAATTTTATAAAAATGTAACCCCCCTGAGGAGGGTGTTGACCAACACCCAGATCAGCTCAGAATACATTGTTGAGTTATGTTGTGTATGAGTCAATTATAAAAAAAAACACAAAAAGAAAGACAAATAGAAGAAAAATTAAACTTTGGGAGAAGTAAACTCAATCAAAATATTAAAAATCTATGTATATAAAAAATTTTAGTAAACAATAGTAAATTCATAACAGGCCTTTATATTAGGGTCCAATTAAATAATTTATAACGGGTAGGTCCTTGTATTAGGGTCCAATTAAAGTAAATTCTGTCCCATAAATCTGTAGGACAAAATGCAGCAATATTGCACTTACCCATTGGCAGCCAAGACTACAGCAAGTAACCATATCATAAAGAGAGAAAAGAGGACCAGATTTTTACGTAAAAAGGAAGTGTCATTCCCTGGTCTGATTTAACTTCATTCTCAGGAATAGGGGAGACAGAATGTTGGCCAACCTTCAGTACTTGACTGGCAGTGTAGTATGAAGTGTCCTACATCTTAACATATGTCAAGTGTTGCAACTTCAAGTCTCATACTAGGTTCAAGTCCTTTAGTATTGGCATAGAAGTTCAACAATCCTACTTGGATTGGTATGGTCTTTTTTGACCTTGTGCTCCATGGCACAGTGCAGTTTCTCATCAATCCCAATGGGACTGGTTGGTCTCCTTGACCTTGTGACTCTTTTGTTCCCTTCTCCTGGAATCAGACAGAATCATTAATCATAGTCCCATAACATTTATCAACAATTGGAAGGTTACCATAGTCTAAGGCAATGATGGGCAAAGTATGGCCCGCAGGCCAGATGAGGCCCCCTGAAATGTTCTATCCGAATGCGTCACACGATTCCTAATCTGAAAAATACAATGAGTAGGATATACTACAATGAAACTTGGAAAGAGTAGCCTTAGAAAAAGACCGACAGATGAGCATTTCCTTTCCTTTGTTCCCTTCTTTAAAAAGTTTGCCCATCACTAGTCTAAGGCTTTTGGGTATGCATTAATATTATAGCAAATATATTTTAAACTTATATTACTGCAGAATCAAAAAAGATTAATATTGATTATATGTACTTTAAGTACAAGAAATAAAAAAGGAAAAATCAAATATTCTATTAGAAAAATAAAAGGAAAAACTATAATGATATAAAAATTCAGGAATTCAGTGTACTTTTAATACTGGTGACGTGCTTCAAATGCAAAAAATGAGAAAAAAATGAATACTGTATCGCACAGGCAGGAAGAAAAACAAAAATATTTTTTAAAATGTTTATTTCAGAATCACAGAGGTAAAATATAGAATCTACTTGCCAAAAAATAAGATTAATTACCTCTTTAACTTTCCTTGATCCACAGTGTGAGGGCAAATGAGGTAGAAAAGCAAAAATACATTTTAAAAAAATTTACAAAAGGCACAGAATGTCACAAAAAGGATGGTGCAAATAAAGATAGAAGGAGGGTAGACAGGCACTGTATTCAAAATCCATTTTTTTGTTGTTTTTTTTTGTTGTTTGGTTGGTTTTTTTGCTATGTTAAGGAGAGACAAAACTGTAAAGGGTTAACTTCAACAAAAACAATAGAGTCTAAGGGGCACCACCTGCCCCACGTGGAGGAGCAGTAGTACCCTTAGTATTTTGTGGACAAGCTCCACTTAGGATATACTGTTGTGGGGTCATTTGGTATGAGTTATCATCTTCCCAATTTATATTTCTAGGATTTTTATCACTCCTAAAGTTACAATTCCTGAAGTTATTATTATAATTATTATTCCTATAATCATTTCCATAGTTATTATTCAACTGATTTCTGATTACTCTTAACAAATTCCTACAGTTTATCATTGTATGGCCCTTCTCACAGAAGTGTCAGGTAAGGGATCGATAGTTAGATTCTTGGAGAGGGGCAATTGCCATCTTCTGCATTTTGGTCAGTAAATCATTAGTTTCTTCCTGATTTTCTTTATGACCTTTTGAGACAAAAACAGCAGTTCACCTTAACTCTTCAAGATCCATCTCAGGCCACCTAGGGCAATGTGTTTTAAAGTAATCTTGGACCTCTTTACGAGAGTTATTGACAAATTTATTCCCTTATTTGTCTTATATCCTTTTCAATAGAAATGTCAAGGTCTATGTATCTACCTCCCAGCTCAATGAACCTATCCATGAATTGGGAGGGTGTCTCATCATCAGATTGTGTAAGGCATTAAAATTTGGTCCAGGCATGTGGCTTTTCAGCACATTCTCACATTGCTTTGAGAATAGCATCTCTAGCAAGACGTAATTGTGCATATTCTCTGGGGTTTTTATACTGCCATTTAGGATCTTCAGATGGCCAGTGTGCTGTATTGCGTCCTCAGGCTTTGTTAACATGAGAGATAATTTTATTCCTCTCACGTTCTGTTAGGAGAGCCTGGAGCAATTTTTCTGTCTCTTTATAAGAAGGATCATAGTGAAAAAAAATATCCATTTTTTAATTACTGTTATTGGTTCTTCTTCATAAGTAGGAGTATCTTGTTTTAATTCCCTTATATCTTGGGGTGTGAAAGGCTTATGTTGTTTTAATGTAACCACATCCCCATCATGTACTATTGTGGACACTTCCCTTAAGGGAAAAAGGCCATCATAGGAATCAGAATCGCTCTGTAGTCTTGATTTCCTTGGAGTTGTTTGTGTGCTTAATGTGGCAGTATGGGTAGGAACTGGTATGGTAGGAGGATGATGCTTCCTCAGGGCTGGGGTTGGTTGTGGGCTGGGAGAAGAAATAGGAGAAGATGGGGCATTGGGAGAAGGGGGAGGGGATGAAAGTTCGGTTAGGAGATGTGCAACATGAGAGAGGAGGGTCTTCATCTCAGACATATCCATCTGTATCTCTATTTCAGGAGAAATAGGATTTTCCTCTCTTGGTAGTTCAGGAACAAGCTTGAGAAAATTAGACATTATTTGGTTGGAATCCTTCTTTTCCATTGGGTCATACAAACAGTGTTTGAAATTGTCCAATTGAGCTTGCATTTTTCTTATGGTAACCTTTTGTTTCTTAACATTTATCATTTGGAAAATAAAGTTTCCTAATAACATAAGGAGAATGAGGTATTCCAAAACCTTAAAGTTTCCTAATTGGGTGATAACTAGAAGACTT
>NW_025399125.1:0-8459 GCF_016433145.1 Gracilinanus agilis
ACATAATATAATAACAACCAATTTAATTAATTAAATAAATTAGGTGAATTAAATGATTTAATTAAATAAATTTAAATTTAAATTTAAAATTTTCATATCTAGCTTAAAATCTAAATTTAAATTCTTACATTAGTTGGTGACCCACAAAGGTTTGAAGAGCACCCTCAATCTCCTGATAATTTCCTTCACCTTCTACTATCTCTAAACTATCCCTCAGTCAGCTTTTAGTAGCTAATTCTGGAGTTACAATTTACAGCTGTTGATCTGTTTGCTGCGAGGAAGAGGTTAAGTCTTAAATCTTTTTTTCTTTCTTTCCCCCTTAAAATGAAAACAGCTGAATTACCAGCTGCTGCCAGGTAAACTAGTTGTTTTTTTCTTAGACAAAAATTAGCTGGTGTTATAAAGGGTGATAATAATGAGGCCTGAAAAGTTGTATTGGATTTGGCGGGAGAGAGAAAGCTCACTCTCCCCACAGGCCTCTGTGTAGGTGCTGCTGGCAGAAAGGCTGTGCCTCTCCTCTCCTGACAGGCTTGCTAGACTGAGCCTGTCAGCTACCCCCTTTTAACAGTTGCCCAGACAGGGAACCACTGAGAAGTTGTATGTGTGGTTAACTTCTCTAGTTCTTCAACCTGGGGTTGGAATGATTATTGATAAGGGCTATTGGTGTGCTGATCAAATAATGCAGTTGGATCTGACTGTGTGATTGACTCCCCTTCCCAAGGGCTATGGATATATTCACCACTCAGGAAAGGTACATATAACAAACCACTATATTTAATTCTAGTTAATGGGGTTAGGAACAAGGGAAGGGATGGAGGATTTGGGAACCTTATTATTAATAGTCTAAGCTAATGATCAAGCTATGGAGATTGCTAGGTCAGGTAGAGACTGGAGGTTCTTCACCCTCTCACTAACTCTGGCCTGACTTGGCCAGAGCCAAGCCAAAGATTAGGGAAAGCTATTAATGATCTTTGAAAGACAGTATCACTGTTCTCTCTCAGCTCTATTGACAATGATGGTAATTGCTCTCTAGCTCTCTCAGTAAGGCAAGTTGGGTTGCAGGTACAGGCCTACCCTCCCACTTGACCTCCCACCTCCCAAGTTCTGCTCCAGACTGAGCCAACTTGTGCTGTGCTTGCTGAGTATTAATAGGGTTGGCTCCAACTGACTTTTGCCCTGGCTCATGGCACCTGGGTACATTCTGAAGTCTTCAACTGCCGGTCTTGTCACTCAAAGTGGTGTCCATCTTGTCCCAGAAATTCATTACAACACCGGCTGTCAGAGAGTGTTGTATGCAGAGAACAGTGAGGAGACCAGAGGCACTGGGTCACAGAGTATGTTGGGAGAGTAAATGAAAATGTAGGGATAGGACAAATAATGAAAGGCTTTGAGCACCAAATATATATGTATGGATATATATATGTGTGTGTATTACATTTATAAATATGCTTATGTATGCATCATGCATGTAATATAGAGATAGTATATAAACATATATACAAACATTATTTAATATATACTATATATATATATATATATAATATTTGCTTATGTATTCACATATGTTTGTCTATATACAGCATATGGGCATGTATTGTCCTTTGGCCTAAGGCCATGGTGGCAAACCTATGGCATGTGTGCCAAAGGGGTGGGGCACTCTGAGCCCCATCTGTGGGTATGCATGTCATTGTTCCAGCACAGAGTTCACCAGAGTTGATTACTAGAAAGCCAGAGGGACACGGGGCCAGAATGCTCCCCTCCCCCTCTCCACAGGCACCTGAGGATATTTCTTATATCACCTGCCCCTCTAAAAGGTTCACCATCACTGGCCTAAGGGGATCTCTCCTGGGAGGATGTAGGGTTCTCTTATTGACTCCCCCATTATAAATGTGGCCATCACTAGGTAAAGTCGTCATTGGGGTACCCAGTTTAAGGAAAGGTGGGTGAGACAACTAGAGACGTCAGGGAAAACAACCCCTTAATGCAGTGATGGGCAAACTTTTGAAAGAGGGGGCCAAAGGAAAGGAAATGCTCATCTGTCAGTCTGTTTCTAAGGCAACTCTTTCCAAGTTTCATTGTATTGTAATCTACTCATTGTAGTTGTCAGATTAGGAATAATGTCACCCACGGGATAGAACATTTCAGGGTCCCCCCGCCACGGTCTGGCCTGTGGGCTGTAGTTTGCTCATCACTGCCTTAATGAGTTAGGTGCTATGAGTAACATGTAAAGCAATGGGCATCAATTCAATGCAAAGTTTTGTTGCTAGCAATGGTAAGATGGAGAGGGGAGAGAAGAAAAAGGGACCCCACATATAACTCGGGCATACGGACACACTAAGAGAGTGTAACTTACATAAGGGTAGCGCTACATTGGGAAGTACGGAGACACGGGTCCATTCCACAGAAAGAAGGTGCCTCAAAAGTGCCCTTCTGAGAGTGGACTTTCTGTTCTCATTTTGGGTGACTCTCCTGGAGGTGGTTGAGTTGCATATTCAGAGGTCAGGGCAAAATATTATCGTGGGAGTTTGCCTATCAGGGAGAAAAACAAGCTGGTGGTAGGCAAAATATTATTTGGGGAATGCAGTTGTGTTATGCTTTGAAAAATAGCATTGTCAGTATTTTTCCATGAGTGCTTAAGGGGAGACTGTTGTGGTGGCCTCAAGAGCATCAAGTCTAATCTTATACCAATGGTTCCACGCATAGATTCTGTAAGCTACAGTCTCCTTATGGGGAAACTGTCATGGTGGTCTCAAGACCTTCAGATGACATGCCTCTCTTTCTTTTTTTTTAACTTTATTAATTTATTTTTAAACCCTCACCTTCCATCTTGGGGTCAATATCGTGTATTGGCTCCAAGGCAGAAGAGTGGTAAGGGCTAGGCAAGGGGGGTTAAGTGACTTGTCCAGGGTCACACAGCTGGGAAGTGTCTGAGGTCAGATTAGAACCCAGGACCTCCCGTCTCTAGACCTGGCTCTCAATCCACTGAGCCACCCAGCTGCCCCCAACATGCCTCTCTTTCTAAGTCTGGTCTTCTTTCATCTCTTCTGGCTTCTTTCATCTCTCTCAACCTCTTTCTATTCCATCCATCTTGGGTAAGAATGATAAGCTCAAATTCAAGTCTAGAGGATCAGGACATGCAGAGTCAGAAATGCTGTGCATACTTTGGCTGCTTGAATAATCTTCCTTCTTGCCTTGTAACTGGTCATGACCCTACTCTGCTCTAAAATTTTCAGTGACTCCCCATTGCCTACCAAGTAAAATTCTTTTGCTTGGAGTTCAAGGCTTTCTACAATCTCGCATCAATTCACCTTTCCAGAAAAGCTCCCCTTTGCACACTCTCTATTTTGCTGCCTTGAGGGATGGGTATATTTTGGATAGGTCTTTTGAAGATCTGAGTTATAGGGGGGAAAGCTTTTGAAGGCATTCGTGATGCAAGGAACGAGCATGAACAAAGGTAGAGGTGGGAACAGCCAAAGTAAGGAGGGGATGGGGAGAAAAAACAGCCTAATATCAAAGAATCAAAATTCCAGGCAAACCAAAGGACAATAGGAAAATACAAGTTGAGAACCTTGGAGAAGATTTTCAAGGCTATGAATTATAGATTAGTACTTGGAAGGGACCTTAGAAGCCATCTAGTCCAAGCTTCTCATTTTGCAGAAGAAGAAACTGAGGCCCAGACAGGAGAAGTGACTTCTGCCTCCCTCAGCAAGACCCAGGTGGATCTTCTGCCCCAAAGCCCCAAGAATGGCATTGACTTCCGGGCCACTAGCCCTCTGCAGCTGTCATCCAGGGAAGTGACCTCTGTGGAGACTGAATTTCCACTGCTCTCACCATCACCAATGGCAGAGCTCCCGAAGACCCAGAAAAGAAAGTTCTTATGAGGGGATGCAGAAGGAGACCCAGACAAGTAGGAAAGCTTGAGATGAACGTGCTGAATTTAGGATGTCCTTTTCTTATGATGCAAGCTCTGCGTAGTAGCCTTATGGACAAACATCTTTTTCTGCGTATGTGGAAGTACAGGGCAAAAAATGAAAGACAAATTGATAAGGAAGAAGGAAACTTCTCATCAAAGTCCTTGGCACTATCCCATGATTCCAAGTCACGGGGACTACTCGGTGAGGTTTCATCGATAGAAATGAGCCTAGAGAAGATGCATTCCCATCTGTCTCCCTGTGATACCTTTCCAAAGGCCTTCTAGTAGAACCCTCCCATGTGTGCTATCTCTCTGCCATAACATTAGCCCCTAGAAAACAGGAACTAGCTTGCTTTTCTATCTGGGTACCCGATGCTTAACACATGGTAAACACTTCAATGTTTTTCTTTCATCCACTGAGATCATCAAGGAGCAGAGCCAAGATTCAAATCCGATTTTCTCCTTCCATTGCCTTCCCTTGCATTATTAAGCCCCAGAATACTCGAACCCCTGCCTGCCTATCATGAAGGATGCATAGTCCTGCTGGGCAGTGGGACCAGATTTATTTTTTTTTTCATTTTTATTTTTTTAAACCCTTAACTTCTGTGTATTGGCTCCTAGGCAGAAGAGTGGTAAGGGTGGGCAATGGGGGTCAAGTGACTTGCCCAGGGTCACACAGCTGGGACGTGTCTGAGGCCAGATTTGAACCTAGGACCTCCCGTCTCTAGGCCTGGCTCTCAATCCACTGAGCTACCCAGCTGCCCCCAGTGGGACCAGATTTAAATAGGAGGATGAGGAGGGCCTGGATCACATTTGGGAAAATTTGAAGTTCTTTCAATGATCTCAAGTTGCTCCCATCCTTTTACAAAAAACTCATGCTCTCAAGACTACTGTTCTGTTGGAGAGGCAGTGTGGCATAGGGGATAGAGAGCTGCCCTTCTTTGGACTCCGGATGACCTGGGTTCACGTCCAGTCTACACATACTGGCTTGTGGGATCCTGGGAAATTCATTTAACCTTTCAGTTTCTTCAAGTGACTTGAAGATATTTTTTTAAACCCTCACCTTCCGTCTTGGAGTTAATACTGTGTATTCGCTCCAGGGCAGAAGAGTGGTAAGGGTGGGCAATGGGGGTTAAGTGACTTGCCCAGGGTCACCCAGCTGGGAAGTGTCTGAGGCAGGATTTGAACCCAGGACCTCCCGTCTCTAGGCTTGGCTCTCAATTCACTGAGCTACCCAGCTGCCCCCTGACTCGAAGATTTTAAGTGATATACATTGACCTGTGTTAGTACGGGGAGCTTACTCCTAGGAGTTCTCCACGCCAAGCAAAGCAAAGCTCTGTATTGTTCTCCCCTCCCCTCTTGCACACAATTCCCTGATGTTATCTGACCACAAACCACAGAACTCCATGTTCTCCAAAGAATCAAAATTGCAGGAGGTCACTAGGGTCCAAGTCTACAGGTCAACTTCAATTTTGATTCTTTGGAGAACATGGCATTCGATGGTGTGCAATCATATAATTGAACTCAAAGGCACTCAAAAGGGCAGCAGAAAGCTACAGAGTGAGTGTAAACTGACTGCAGATTACCAGCAATGATTTGGCCGTGAGAAAAGGCATAAAAGCCATCATTAAGGATGCATAAAGCCAGAAATGGAGGGGGTCACCAAAGGGTCTTCTTCCTGCCAATCACTCACACACAAACTCCCCACTGTGGAGCACTCAGTGGCACTCTGTGCTTCTTGCCTTTGTTTCTCCCCGGACTGAATGAAAGAGTATCTCAGAAAATGGCCAACTCAGGTAAGCCGGAGGAGGCCGAAACCAAGACCATTTTCTCAGGACTCCTAACTCTAGCTGGCCTGGAGAGGGGCCCGGTGGCCTAGAACTGGAGCCCCGCTCTCAGCGATGAGCGGTTCCCCTCTCCCAATCTTCAGCCAGCTCTTCAATAGCCTGGAATTCCGATGATCCTCCCCACATTGCCTCAGCCCACTGATTCAAGGAAAGGTTTCTGACTGGCTCACACTCACTAAACTTCTTTGAAGAAAACAAAAACATCCCTTTGGAAGAGACAGATCTGGTTCTCAGGGCAAGCTCTTGAGGTTAGGCCCTCCAGCCTTACACTGCCCTACTTTTTGGAGCCTGGTGGGCAGCGGTGAGTTCCTAAGGTCACGTGCACCAGCATTGCCTTTTGGCTCCATAGTACCCCTCTGGCCTTTCCTGTCTGACAAGAGCTGGGCTAGTTATGTTGAGGTTTTTAAAGATAAATGATGTGGGCTGCAGTGATATATCCAGGAAACTCTGTGTTTGCTTTAACTGAATTTTAAAAAATACTCCACAACCGGTTGATGACAGGTTGTCAAACATTCCCATTTCACAAATGAGCAAATGAAGGTTACTCTTGGTCACACAGCCAGAAACCCAATTAGATTTCAAATCTGGGCCTTTGGGACTCTAAGGCTCCTCCACTCTGATTCTTTCTATTCCACGTGGTCTCTATCCCCATCTATGAACGGCTGAATAAGCCACAGAAAGGCCTCCGGTACAGTGGGCAGAGCCTTTGTAGAGGAGTCATAAAATAACATGGCTAGGTCACGCTGCCACGGAGTGAACGGGATGGGACCTGCGTGGGCGGAACAAAGGCGTGTTCGTGTGCCTGAGAGCACAGACGGATCTGGCTCCTATCCACGGACATCAATGGGTCTGAGCTGACGAAAAAATGGAAGAGCAGAACCAGTCATTCCTGAAACATTCTGGCTATTTCATTAGTTGAAATGGTAGCATTTTTTCCTACTGCCAATTGTGGGTATGTCAGGGGGGCAGAAATACTGCTCATAACTTGGGAGCTTTCTCAGACAATGATAATAAACACAGTTCCATGGCATATTCTTCTCACAAAAAAAATCAAACCTTGTGAGGTAGATCAGATTATCCCCATTTTATAAATCAGGAAACTGAGGCTCAGAGAGATCATCGTATGATAGAATGTCAGAGCCAGAAGAGACTTTAGGTAATCGCACAGACGCATACAGTCCAACTTCCTCATTCTACAGAGGAAACTGAGGCCCAGAGCAGTGATCTTTCCCTAAGGTCACATGGAGACAGAATAGAAACTCAGATCCTTGGACTCGTAGGGCTCCTTCACCTCCATCAAAGAGACTTGCCCAGGGTCACACAGATACTAAGTAGTTGAATTGGGATTTGAAGTCCGGTTTCCCAGGGCCTAATTTGTGGGCAGCTAGGTGGTACTGCAGTGGACAGAGGCCAGTCCTGGAGTCAGGAAGCCCTGAGTGCAAATCTAGCCTTTGTTTGTACTAGCTATGTGACCCTGGGCAAGTCACTTGACTATTTGGAGGGCGGCTAGGTGGTACAGTAGATAGATTGCCCGACCTGGAGTTAGGAAGACTTGAATTCAAATCTGGCTTCAGACACTGATTAGCTGTGTGGCCCTGGTCAAATTGCTTAACCCATTTGCCTCAGTTTCCTCATCTGTAAAATGAACTGAAGAAGGAAATGGCAAACCACTCCAGTATCTTTGCCAAGAAAACCTCAAAGAGGATCACGAAGAGTCGGACATGACTGAATAACAACTCCTGGGACAAAGCCCAGGGCTAATTAATACTAAAATGCACTGCCAGTGGAGAAAAAGGCATTGAAGATGGAGACTGGGCAGAGTTATCAAGCATCCTGTCATAGGGCTAGGAAAGCTGATAACAGGACCATATGTTATTTCCCATCTTGGAAAGCTATTCTTTTCCACGGCTGAAAAGTGGGGTATCAGGAGAGGTTTCTCCTAGGAAGTGATCAGACATTTTTCAGTGACTTATAGAGAAGTTAAGGTAGAACAAGGGCCTAAGACTTAAAAAATCCTCCTCGTGGGGGGAGGCAGCTGGGTGCCTCAGTGGATAAAGAGCCAGACCCAGAGACAAGAGGGCCTGGGTTCAAATCTCACTTCAGACACATCCTCGGAATGTGACCCTGGGCAAGTCCCTTAACCCCTGTTGCCTAGCCCTCACCTCTCTTCTGCCTGGGAACTGATAAACAGTACTGATTCTAAGATGGAAGGTGAAGGTGAGGGCTTAAAGAAAAGAAAAGAAAATGCTTGCTGAATGACCGCTTCACAGATTTTTTTGCACGATTTTCCTGATTGGGGCAACAACCCTAAACAAAGCCCCCTCGCCCCCATTTCCCAGGGTGCAACTGCTGCTGGTAAGTGAAGAAAATTTCAGAGGGGAGAGCAGTGAAGGTAGGCAGAAGATGGATAATCCAGGAATTTGCCTGCATCTGAGGAATATTAATGAGAGTTGACATTTCTCCAGCATCTCGATCTTTAGAAAGAGCTTTACATATGGGCTCTCATTTGATCTTCACCATTATTGGCCCCGTTTTCTTGGAAGGAAGCCTAGGCCTGGAAAGTTGAAGTGATGGGCCCCACCCTCTCACACTCTGAAGCAATGTTTGACCTGGAACTTAACTTTGGCCGTCTTGAACCCAAATTTGGTGGGGAGGATCTTTCTTTCTTTCTTTCTTTCTTTCTTTCTTTCTTTCTTTCT
>NW_025399126.1:0-2810 GCF_016433145.1 Gracilinanus agilis
ATGGTGGTCTCCTGGCCAAGCCCCTCAGACTTGGTGGATGGCCCCAGACAACACTAATCCTTGCACTTTGCCCAAAGCTAAGTGCTATTGTAGGCTTCCTAATATTCTTTCTGTGCTAGAGCTAAGTAAAGCCTCTCTTGTTAACTCTTCAGTGACCTCTGAGTGCTGCCTCATTTCATCTTAACATTGAACCTTAACTAACAGGCCTTCCCTTAACACCTCAGATCTTGCCTGCCTTGTCCTCTAGCCTTCCAGGGTCTGTGTTTCCTGTGTTGCCTTCCGGTCTCCAAGAGGATAGGCCTGCTATGCCTTCTGAGGACATCTCTGATTCTTGGCCTCATTTACCTTCCGGGCCTCTGTTGCTCTTCTTCACCATCCCTCCTAGAAGAGATACCCCTGGCAGGTAAGTGGTAAAGAGAGATGGGCCTGGAATTGGGAAGACCTGAGTTCCAATGTGGCCTCAGACACTAGCCATTTGACTTGCCTGGGACAAGGCGCAATCTCTGCCTCACCTTCCTCACCTGTAAAATGGAGATAATAATAGTACCTGCTTCCCAGAATCATAAGGCTCAAATAAGAGAATATTTGTAAAGCAGAATCTTAATAGCGCTCATTTTCCTTCCCCCCTCAAATTAAGACTATTTAGATCTTTGAAGATTGTGTTCATGTACTCGCCATCCTCTTCCCCTTGGGCTGGTCTTCCATTTTTTTAAAACCCTTAACTTCTGTGATTTGGGTTCAGGGCAGAAGAGTGGTAAGGGTGGGCGATGGGGGTCAAGTGACTTGCCCAGGGTCACCCAGCTGGGAAGTGTTTGAGGCCGGATTTGAACCTAGAACCTCCCATCTCTAGGCCTGACTCTCAATCCACTGAGCTACCCAGCTGCCTCTGGTCTTCCATTTTTGAATCAACTTTTTTTGTATTTAAATGTTTCTGGTCTGTAAGTTTTCCATTTCTCCCCCTTTGCCAGGTTTGTGAAGGGTAAAACTAGGCCAGAATTGCTGGAGTTTCTGGTTTCTCTGCCCTGAAATTCCCCAGGGCAGACTGGATGTGACCTGTTCTGTCTTTGTGGCTCTGTGTCAGTTCTCTTTTGCGGGTTGGCTTTCCCAATTAGATCATAAGCTCCTGGAGGGCAAGGACTGATTTCTCTTTTTGTATTTGGATCCTCACTAAATAGCACTGTACCTGGCACATGGTGGGGGCTGTACGAATGTTTATGGACTATTTTGTTGACCTGGAGCAAGCAAGGCGTTAATGCGAATGGAATTGTTCAAAGTTGGCTTCTCTCCAAGTAGAAGGGTGTTGCAGTCAGCCAGGTAGCCACCCTGAATGATTATCCCTTCTCGAAGTACTTCCTTTACCACTGGTGGCATGGGGTGGGCCTCTTTGGGAGAGTACGCCCCTGTGGGGGTGGGGGATTGCTTCTTTCTCATCAGCCATATTATTCTGTTTAATGAAATGCCTTCGCTTTGAATGAGTGTGTCCTCTGGCTTATGGTGGTAAGAGTGAAGCATCAGATAAGAGGCTGGAGAGCTGTGGTTTTGAATAAATGCCAAGGAGTGCATTGAGCCTGGCATAGCTTCCAGGGGGCCATGTTGAGGGGGACCCGGGTTCCATTCGTGGGCACTTGGCCAGGATTTCGTTCTATTTTTGTATGCTCTAGCGTTTGCAGAGCTCCACGCAAGATTTTTTTTCCCCTTTTTAATATCTTTTTCTCCCTAAGCTGAGATTAGATAAGGTTTCCTTGATGTGCCTTTTACAGGGCGTACCAGTTGATTTTCAAATGAACTATTACGCATGATTCAACGTGTCGCCGAAGTGTTATCATTTCTTGTCCAAGTCCCATTATGAAACTGTCATTCTAGCATGCATGTTTTGAGTTACCCCAGGTATTTGCATCTTGGAGAATTGGGGTTCAATGGCCGGGCTTGACCCTCATTGAGAACTGTTGATTCGGGTGGGCACCTGCTGACTACAGTGCTGATAATGATATTACAAAGACCACGTGGCATGTTGTCCACACTCGAGTGGCTGAGCTGAGGGCATCTTACACAAATGAATATCAGGCCATCTGATTATATAAATGCTGAGGGGATGTGGAATAATAAATGAGCAATCAGCCAGAAGAGGTGAATTTGAAATCCACTTGTGAAAGGGATAACACATCAGCCGAGAGGAAGACAGAGGGCATTCCGGGGAGCAGGAATTATACGAAAGGCATGGCAGACAGAAACGGGGAGCAGCGAGAGAGTTGAAAGGTTTTGATTTTGTCCAACAGAGAGTCTAAAGAGTCCTGTAGGTTTTAGAGCAGGAAATGGGTGCGGGTGATCAGAGCTGACAGTTTTATCCTTTGAACAACACGGAAAGGGAATGTGATAAAGTGGCTGAGTGCTAGCTACGAAGCTGGGAAGATGTGGGTTCAAATCCCATCTTTGACATATATAAGCTATGTAAAGTCAGCAACCATTGGTTAGGCACCTAATGTTCCGGGCACCGTGCTAAGCTTTGGACCACGTGCGACTGTGGGCAAATCACTTGATTTCCTGAGCCTCAGGCCTCTCCTCTGTAAAATGAAAATAATATCCGATTTGTTCTATATTGACATATACATGTCCATATAGTTTTATCCCTGCGGAGGTAAGAAAATAAGACATAAGAGAGATAAGAAAAGAGACAAAATGAGAGTGGGGAGGGAGAAATGGAAAGAAAGAAGACAGAGAAAGGCAAGACAGAGACAGAGACAGAGAGAGGAGAGAGAGAGAGAGAGAGAGAGAAAGAGAGAGAGAGAGAGAGAGAGAGAGAGAGAGAGAGA
>NW_025399127.1:0-6622 GCF_016433145.1 Gracilinanus agilis
ATGCTATATGTAGATATATATATATATATATTACATATATAATATAAAATAAGCAAAGAAGGAATCCTACCAAATTCTTTTTATGACACAAATATTGTACTGACACCTAAGCCAAGAAGACACAAAACATAGAAAGAAAATTACAGACTAATTTCCCTAATGAACATTGATGCAAAAACATTAAATAAAATACTAGCAAAGAGAATACAGCACTATATCACAAGTACTATTTAATTATGACCAGGTGGGGTTTATACCAGGAATACAAGGCTGATTTAATATTAGGAGAACTATTTTTTAAACATTTATTAATATTCATTTTTAACATGGTTACATGATTCATGCTCCTACTTTCCCCTTCACCCCCCGCACTCCCTCCACCCATGGCCGATGCACTTTTCCACTGGTTTTAACATGTGTCATTGATCAAGACCTATTTCCAAATTGTTGTTAGTTGCATTGGTATGGTAGTTTCGAGTCTACATCCCCAATCATGTCCTCCTCAACCCATGCGTTCAAGCAGTTGTTTTTCTTCTATGTTTCCTCTCCTGTAGTTCTTCCTCTGAATGTGGGTAGTGTTCTTTACCATAAGTTCCTCACAACTGTCCTGTGTCATTGCATTGCTGCTGGTACAGAAGTCCATTACATTTGATTTAACCACAGTATATCAGTCTCTGTGTACAATGTTCTTCTGGTTCTGCTCCTTTCGCTCTGCATCAATTCCTGGAGGTCTTTCCAGTTCACATGGAATTCCTCCAGTTTATTATTCCTTTGAGAACAATAGTATTCCATCACCAGCATATACCACAATTTGTTCTATCAACATAATTGACCACATAAATAACTAAACAAACAGAAATCACATGATTTATCTCAAGAGATGCAGAAAAAGCTTTCAACAAAATACGAGGCCCATCTCTATTAAAAACACTAGAAAGCACAGGAATAAAAGGGCCTATCTATCTAAAACCATCATCAAGTATCATCTGCAATGGGATAAGTTAGAAGCCTTCCTAAAAGGATCAAGAGTGAAGCAAGGATGTCTATTATCATTACTAATATTTAATATAGTGATACCTAAGTTTTCGTTGACATTGGTTATCATTGATGTTTTTCTATGAAAAATTGTCTCTGTTTTCGTAGGATGCCTCAGATTTCATTGGGGGTGCCCACATGACCTTGGTGCTAATTTTGCAAAAACAAAGAGCAACCCCTGCACTCTCCTGCTCAGTGCACCACCCCAGGAATCTAGCCAAACAATTGCATTGCCTTCCCATGTTTTTGTGCTGAACTTGCTGATGACCTTGATCAACTCCTCATTTGCCTCAGAGCAGATGCTGTCTATGATATTCTTTGAGTCTTTGGAGTTGGGGGAGTCATTGCTGCTGAGAACAGCCAAAAGGTAGGCAGCCCAGTACTGCATCCTTATGGTCCACTCAAGTGCTCATTTATTCTTTACATTAGTCTTTTATATTCATTTTATATTAATTTCTTATCATTTTTAGTATTAAGCACTATATTCTCTATGAAATGTGTTTTGGTGTGTATTTTGGAGTGTCTAGAATGAATTGATTGGATTTACATGGATTCAAATGGAAATAATTGCCTCAGTTTTTGTTAGTTTCGGATTTCATGGATTGTTTTCAGATGGATTATTAATGAAAACTGAGGTATCACGGTATTGTAATAGAAATGTTAATTTTAGCAAAAAGAAGAGAAAAAGAAATTGAAGGAGCAGGCAATGAGGAAACTAAACTATCACTCTTTGTGGATGATATGATGGTATACTTAGAGAATCCTACAGAATCATCTAAAAACAGTTGAAATAATAGCTTCAGCAAAGTTGCAGGATACAAAATAAATCCATGTAAATCATAAGCATTTCTATATGTTTCCAGCAGCAAGAGTTAGAAAGAAAAATTCCATTTAAAATCACTCCATAAAATATAAAATACCTGGGAATCTATTTGCTAAGATAAACATAGGAATTATATAAATGCAATTATAAACCACTTTTCACACATATAAAATATCTCTAAACAATTGGAAAACATTAATTGCTGATGGGTAGGGTGAGCTCATATAATAAAAATGACAATCCTACTTAAATCAATTTACTTATTCAGTGCCATACCAATCAAACTGCCAAAAAACCATTTTATAGTACTAGAAAAAATATTAACAAAACCCATCTGGAAGAACAAAGAATATCAAAGGAATTAATGAAAACATGTGAAGCATGGTAGCTTAGTAGTACAAGATCTTAAACTGTACTATAAAGCAGTAATCATCAAAATAATCTGGTACTGGCTAAGAAATAGAATGATGGAACAATGGAATAGATTAGGAGTAAATAATCTCAGTGATGTGGTGTTTAATAACCCCAAAGATCCCGACTCTTGGGATAAGAACTCATATTTTGACAAACATTGCTGGGAAAATTGGAAAATTGTATGGCAAAAATTAGGTTTAGATTGATATCTCACACTTTTGCCAAGATAAGGTCAAAATGGGTGTATGATTAAGACATAAAGGGTAATATTACAAGTAAATTAGGGGAACATAGAATAGTTTATCACCCAGATCTATGGAGAAGGGAAGAATTTATAACTAAAAAAGAGACATTGCAAGATATAAAATGAATAATTTTTAGTATATTAAACGTAAAAGTTTTTGAAGAAACAAAATCAATGCAACCGAGATTAGAAGAGAAACAACAAACTGGGAAAAATTATTACAAATTTCTCTGATAAAGGTCTCATTTCTCAATTATAAAGAACTAAGTCAAATTTAGAAGAATACAAGTCATTCTCCAGTTGACAAATGGTCAAAGGATATGAATAAGCAGTTTTCAGATGGAGATATCAAAGCTATCAATAACCATACGAAAAAAATGTTCTAAATCCCTATTGATTGGAGAAATGCAAATTAAAACAACTCTGAGGTACCACCTCTCACCTATTGGATTGGCCAATATGAAAGTAAAAGAAAATGATAAATGTTGGAGGGGATGTGGCAAAATGAGGACACATGCATTGCTGGTGGAAATGTGAACTGATCCAACCATTCTGGAAGGCAATTTGGAATTATGCCCAAAGGGCTATAAAACAATGAATACCCTTTGATCCAGTGATACCACTACTAGGTCTGTATCCCAAAGAGATAAAATGGGAAAGGTTCCACTTATACAAAAATATTTAGAGCTGCTCTTTTAGTGGTGGCAAAAATTAGAAACTAAACGGATGTCTGTGAATTCTGGAATGGCTGAACAAAATGTGGGATATGATGGTGATGGAATATTATTGTACTATAAAGAATGATGAACAGGATGATCTCAGAAAGAGCTGGAAAGACGTACATAAACTGATGCAAAGTAAAATAAGAAGAATCCAGAAAACACTGTATGCGGTAACAGCAATATTGTGAAATGATCAAATGTGACAGACTTAGCTGTTATCAGCAATACAATGATCCAGGAGGATTCTGAGGGACTTATGACAAAGAATTCTATTTACCTCCAGAGAAAGAATTGTTGGAGTCAGAAAGCATATGCTTTTTCATCTATTTGGGTATATGTTTTCGGGGTTTGGTTTTACAAGATTATTGAGTTACAAAAATGAATAATTATGGATATATAGTTTGCATAATAATTCATGTATAACCCAGAAAATATATTTTAAAAATAATTCTTCACAGTTATAGTTTGTCATGTAGCAGTTGTTCTATTACCTGCCCCTACAACCATCATTCAGCCATTCTCTTCCCATGCATTTTGCTAGCACAAAAATCAGTACTGTCATGATCTCTTTCCTATATATGAATTCTTCTGGTTTCGACCTCCTTAAGGGTACAAGCATAGCAGTGAAATCTCTGGGTATAGGGTTTGAACAATTTGATAACTTCTACTGAATAATTCCAAATTGCTTTCTAGATTGATGGGATGATGTTACAATTTCACCAAAAATCTATCAGGGTGCCCAGTTTCTAATGTCCACCCCTAATATTTAAATTTTTCATTTCTTGTGCTCATCTTTGCCAGGTTGTTGGGTGTGAGGTTTATTTTTGCACTTCTCTTACTATTAGTGATTTGGAGCTTTCTTTCATATGATTGTTGAAGGTTACGATTTTTCTCTTTTAAAGATCATTCTTCATATCCTTTGATCACTCATCTTTTGGTGAATGGTTCTTGCTTTGGCATATTAGTGTCAATTTCAAATAAGTCATTAATATTATACTTTTATCAAAGATAGGACAGATACTAGACCTCTGACTTCATTAGTATGGGTAACTCCCAGGTGAGGAAACTCTCTCTACCAATCCAGGTCACCATCTTCTACGCAATTCTGAGTTTTGGAGATTTACCTAGAGAACAATGAGATTCGGTAGCATACAGCAATGTGTCAGAGGTAGAGTCTGAACCCTGGTCTTCCTAGTTTGAAGATGCTCTCTACACAACACTGCCTTACTTTTACCCAAAATACATGAAATAAAATGAGGGTAGCTTAAATAAGAAGAGAAATCACTGAATGGAAAAATATTTTCATAAGCTAACTCATTTATCAAATTGTTCCTTTAAAAGGAAGAGTTCCCCAGCCATAGCACTGCTTGGATTATATCCCAAAGAGATAATAAGGAAAAAGACTTGTACAAAAATATTTATAGCTGTGCTCTTTGTGGTGGCAAAAAATTGGAAAATGAGAGAATGCCCTTCAATTGGGGATTGGCTGAACAAATTGTGGTATCTGCTGGTGATAGAATACTATTACACTCAAAGGAATAATAAACTGGAGGAATTCCATGTGAACTGGAATGACCTCCAGGAATGGATGCAGAGTGAAAGGAGCAGATCCAGGAGAACGTTGTACACGGAGACTAATATACTGTGGTACAATCAAACATAACGGACTTCTCTACTAGCAGCAATGCAAGGATCCGGAGCAAGGCTGAGGGACTTATGAGAAAGAAAACTGGCCACATTCAGAGGAAGAAATGTGGGAGGAGAAACACAGAAGGAAAACAACTGCTTGAACACATGGGCTGATGGGGATATTATTGGGGATGTAGACTCTAAATGATAACTCTAGTCCAACTATCAATAATATGGAATTAGGTCTTGATCAATGATACATGTAAAACCCAGTGGAATTGTGTGTCAGCTAAGTGGGGTTAGGGGGGATTAGGGGAGAGGGAAAGAACAGGAAATATGTAACTAGGAAAAAATATTCAAAATTTAAAAAATAATTTCAAAAAAAAATAAATAAAAGGAAGAGTTCCATAGGGTTTAGGGAATATATATGTATTTCAAAGAATGGGCCATCAGTACGATGAAGAATTGAGGAGGCTTTTCTGTTATTTTTTGTTCTGTTTTAGAAAAACATGGAGCTCAGCAACAGATCTAGCTATAGTGTCAAATGAACTGATGTAGGAGTAGAGGACTAGGGGTAAAGTATCCAAGCCATAAGATCAAGGCCATAAAGAGGTAGAAAGAAAGAGGGGCGAGCTGGAGGGTAGGGAGATAAAATCCAAGAAATGCTTAAATCTGCCTCTCTGCCATATCTCCCTTTTGGTCCCGGTTCTTTCCTCTGGAGCTAAGCAAAATCTATGCAATCCCTCTTTTGCATGACAGCTCTGAGATCCTAGTCTATTCTTGACTCTAATGAGTTGCATTGACACTTGATTAGGTAGAAAAAAAGAGGAAGGGGGATATGGATGAGCAACAGTGACAGAATGATCTGGATGTACACTTGAGAAAAGGTTTTTGATCAAAATTATGTATTTAATCTCACCACTTCCTTTACACAGCTGGAAGCGAGGCTCTTCCTTAGCCTACTGCTTTTGATGAGAGCAGCTGTTCCAAACGACATTGGCGGTACTTTCCTCCTTTCTCCTAAAAACTGCTTGGGACCTCTGGGCTACTTTCTGCTTCCTAAGGCGCTTGCATGACCAGGATAAGGATTCGGGTGTGTGGCCTTCCTCAAGTTCTTTGCTGATTTTTCCTTGTGATGACTGCAAAATGAGGGAGGCCAAAAGGGAGATGGTCAGCTCTAGGCCAGGGCGGGGTAAGGACAAAGAATATCTGATCACGTGAAACAAAATGGTGCTTTCCAGGCCTAGAAGCCTCATAGCCATACATCAAAATCACTGCAGTTTCTTTGAAAGAGAGATTCGAGAACATCTTGAGCAGCCCCTCCTCAGGCCTTGGCTTCTTCTCTACAGGGAGCCACTGCACGGGGGCGGGACTAAACGCTGTGTGTGGGCATGGAGACCGGAGCAGTGCTACAGGCCAAGGCCACAGATACCCACCACCTCCAGGGGAAAGCAGCCCTGGGCCCTGGGATCCCAACACAGACTTCCTCAGCAGGACGTGGAGACCTTGTGGTCAGTGGTGAGGCCTGAGGAGGCCCCGGGGCCTTCCCGCTGGAGAGCCCTAAGAGCTAGGTGGACAGCCAAGGAGGCAGAAGCCCCATCCCCCAACCCTGTGGGGCTGCCGCCATTGGTCTCTGTCCCCGCCCTCTTTCCTTGACGACTCCCCCTCCTTGGGCTCCTACATATATCCTGGGGCTCCTCTCCCTGCTTCAGGTTCCTCCAGCTTACCCCCTGCCCCGCCTCACGCTCCCCCCCC
>NW_025399128.1:0-8562 GCF_016433145.1 Gracilinanus agilis
CTGTCTCTCTCTATCTGTCTCTCTCTCTCTCTGATCTCTCTCTCTCTCTGATCTCTCTCTCTCTCTGTCTTTGTCTCTCTGCCTCTGTCTCTCTCTGTCTTCCCTCTCTGTCTCTCTCTGTCTTCCTTCTCTTTCTGTCTCTCTCCCTATCTCTCTCTCTTTTCCTTCTCTATCTCTCTCTGTTTTCCCTCTCTGAATGTCTCTCTGTCTCTGTCTCTGTCTCTCTCTATCTGTCTCTCTGTCTCTCTCTGATCTCTCTCTCTCTGTCTTTGTCTCTCTGCCTCTGTCTCTCTCTGTCTCTGTCTCTGTCTCTGTTTGTCTCTCATCTGTGCTCTCATCTTTGGTTTTAATGGCATTGTTTCCTCTTGATCTTATCTTTCTGATATCTCTCGTTTCATCATCTATTCCATTTTCCACCTCCAATTTCAGTCGTGGGGATGTCTAGACTCTTTGCTGTTCTCTTTTCTCTCTATACTCTCTCACTGGTTAAATTTATTAGCACTCATGCATCCAGTTATCATATTTATATTGGCATGTTTCTGAATTTATACATCCAGCTTTATTTTCTTTCTTCAGATCCACGCCTGTATCAGTAGGCATTTCAAATTCAAATTGTCCAAAAGACAACTTCTTCTCTTTCCCTCCAAACCCTGTTTTTGCCATGGAGACCCCCCTCCTCCTAGGTAGCCAGGTCCAAGAATATTAGAAATCCATTTCTTGGAGCAATTTTTTTTTTAAACCTGGAAATGAAAAACAGTTCCCCGAAGCTAATCAACACTTCAGCCTAGTTTGAGAGTGTATAGAGTGTTCCATTTCCATGATCCCCCACCTCAGCAGAAAAAGTAAGATGCCTCTATCTCTTTGTGGACAAACTTAATAATTAAAATCACATAGTGATGAGTTTTATTGTTTTGTTCTTTTCATCATTGTTGTCATTGTATATATTATTTTCGCTTTTCTGCTTACCGCATCCTACATTAATAAGTAAATTCAAATATATGTTGTTTTAAACAAATACATGTTAATATAGAATATATAATCAAATATAAGTTCAGATAAAATCCCTCCTGCATCTCAAAATTTTTCACATTGTTTCTTATGGCATAATAATATTTATTACATTTTTTATGCCACAATTTGTTTAACCAGCCTTAAGCAGATGGACATCTGTTTTGTTTTCAGTTTCTCTGCTGCTGCAAAAAATGCCGCTATGAATATTTTGGTGTATGTCAGACCTTCCCTTCTGTCTTTGATTTCTTTAAGGTATGTGCCCATCGATATTTAATTTACTTTCTTAGCGTAATTCCAAATTGCTTTCGTGACTGGTCAGACCATTACACCACCAACGGTGTATTAGTGGACCTATCTTTCTGTAGCCCCTCCAGCACTGACTTCCCATCTTTTGTCATCTTTGCCAGTTTGCTCAGTTTGAAGTGAAACCTCAGAGTTGATGTTTGCATTTCACTTATTATTTTTAAACAGTAATTCTTTTTTTTATTTTTATTTTGAATATTTTCCCCTAGTTACATATTTCATGTTCTTTCCCTCTCCCCCAAACCATGCTAACTCCCCTTAGCTGACACACAATTCCCCTGGGTTTTACATGTATCATTGATCAAGACCTAATTCCATATTATTGATAGTTGGACTAGAGTTATCCTTTAGTGTCTACATCCCCAATAACATCCCCATCAGCCCATGTGTTCAAGCAGTTGTTTTTCTTCTGCGTTTCTCCTCCCACAGTTCTTCCTCTGAATGTGGCTGGTTTTCTTTCTCATAAGTCCCTTGGCCTTGCTCTGGATTCTTGCATGGCTGCTAGTAGAGAAGTCTGTTATGTTAAACGGTATTTCTTATGGCATTTAACAGTTTGATATTTTACTTGAAAGATCTCATGTCCTTTGACAACTTATTCATTGAGGAATGGCTCTTGGTTTTAGATATTTGTATTTGGTCACTATGTATCTTGGATATTAAATCTTTTATCAGAGATTCGATGCAAATATCATTATCCACTTTCCTTTTTATGCTAGTTACATTGTTTTAGTGCCAAGACTTTCTTTTTTTAAAAAAGATTTTTAAAAAATCTTCAAAAATACTCCTTGTGTTCCCCATTCCAACTGAGAATTAAAGAAAAACAAAATCTATTATAGATATGTATAGTCAAGTAAAAACAATTTCTACATTTGCCATATCCAAAATCTTTTATCTCACTCTACACTGAGTCATTCATCTTTTAATCAGGAGGTAGTTAACATGTTTCATCCATATTCCTCTGGGACCATTATTGTTTAATATGCTGATAAGAATTCCTAATTATTTCAAAGTTATTGCTTTCATTGTATAAATCATTTTCCTGATTCTATTCACTTTACTCTCTATCAGTTCATACAAGTCTTTTCAAGTTTCTCCCAAACTAAATACGTAAATTCTTACAATATAGTAATATTCCATCACATTTATATACATATCATATTGATTTTATCCATTCCCCAAGTGATGGGCACTATCCGCACCACCAGATTCCCATTTTTAGCTGCCTTAAAAAGAGCTAAAAATAATTTTATATATTTTAAGTTTGAATTTATTTTCTTAAGAGTAGAACATTCCTTTATCTGACCTTCCTCTAATTCTATCTCACCCTTCTCCCTTTTCCCTTCTTTTCCCCTGTTGAATGAAATGTATTTCTGTACCCAAACTCTGACTTTTATTTGGTCCATTCAGATTTTCAGGGAGTTTGTTGCTTTAGTGAGGTTTTGTGCCAAGCTGTTAATTTTCTTTCCAGTTCTTTCTTCTTTAGCTCTCATTTCTTTCCAAGTTTTTCCTCAAGTGCTCTCATTGCATTTATAAAAAACCTATTAAACTCTTTTTTTGGTGGGGTGGAACTGTCTTCCCTTAACTCTCCCAGGAATTCTAGTTGAATTTATGCCCAAACTGTGTTTTTCTCTGAGGCTTTGCTAATAAATGATTTAGAGTCATTCTTTTCTATTGGATTTGTTTCTTAAGTTTTCTGCCACTACAATAATAACTCTTCATGATAAAGTTCTTTTTTTCTGACTTGATGTTAGGACTTAGCCCTCCGACATTTCTATAGAGAAGATTTGGGCTGGTCCTATTGCTATTTTTTCCTTTTTTATTTTTATTTTATTTTAATAACAAATTTCTGCATAAGTTTTCCAAAGTTATATGATTTGTGTATTCTCCCTCCGTCCTCCCTCCCTCTTCCCAGAGCTGACAAGCAATTCAGTCTGGGTTATACGTGTATCATCACACAAAACATATTTCCTTATTCATTTTTGTAAGTGAATAATCTTATAAAACCAAAACCTCAAATCATATACCCAAATAAACAAGTCATAAATCATATGTTTTCATCTGCATTTATATTCCAACAGTTCTTTCTCTGTAGATGGAGAGCAGTCTTTTTCATAAGTCCCTCAGAATTGTCCTAGATCATTGTATTGCTGTTAGTAGCAAAGTCTAAAACATTTGATTATTCCTCAGTATTTCAGGTACTGGTTTTGGTTAGTGTATAGTGATCTACTGGTTCTGCTTATTTCACTCTGCATCAATTCATGTAGGCCTTTCTAGCTCTTTCTGAAATCTTCCTGTTCATCATTCCTTATGGCACAATAATATTCCATCACCATCATATGCCACAATTTGTTCATAAATCATTCTCCAATTGAGGAGCATCCCTCTTAGTTTCCAATTCTTTGCCACCACAAAAAGCACAGCTATAAGTATTTTTGTACAAATGGGTCCTTTCCAATTTTAAAAATCTTTTTGGAATACAGACTTAGTAGTGGTATTACTGGATCAAAAGGTATGTATTCTTTCATAACCCTTTGGGCATAATTCTAAATTGCTCTCCAGAATGGTTGGATCAATTCACAACTCCACCAGCAATGCATTAGTGTCCCAATTTTATTACATCCCCTCCAACATTCATTATTTTCTTTCCTGTCATATTGGCCAGTCGGATAGGTATGAGGTGGTACCTCAGAGTTGTTTTAATTCGCATTTATCTAATCGAGAGGGAGTTAGAACATTTTTTTCATATGATTATTGATAACTTTGATTTCTTCATCTGAAAGCTGCTTATTCTTTCATTTGACCATTTATCATTTGAGCAATGATTTAGAGTCTGATAAAGTTGACTTAGTTCCTTATATATTTGAGAAATGAGACCTTTATCAGAGAAATTTGTTATAAAATTGTTTCCCCAGTTTGTTGTTTTCTTTCTAATCTTGTTTGCATTGATTTTGCTTGTACAAAACCTTTTAAATTTAATATAATAAAATTATTCTTTTTATATCTTGTAATGTTCTCTATCTCTTGTTTGATCATAAATTCTTTCCTTCTCCATAGATCTGACAGTTAAACTATTCTACATTCCCCTAATTTACTTATAATGTCACTTCTTATTTTTAAATCATATACCCATTTAGACCGCATCTCGGTAAAGGATGTGAGATACCGATCTAAACCTAATTTTTGCCATGCCGTTTTCCAATTTTCCCAGCAGTTTTTGCCAAATAGTGAGTTCTTATCCCCCAAACTGGGATCTTTGGGTTTATTAAACACTGGGTTGCTGAGGTCATTTACCCCTCGTCTATTCTATTGATCCACCCTTCTATTTCTTAGCCAGTACCAGGTTGTTTTTGATGATTACTGCTTTATATTACAGTTTAAGATCTGGTACTACTAGGCCCCCATCCTTCACTTTTTTTTTCCATTAGTTCCCTTGATATTCTTGATCTTTTGTTCTTCCAGATGAATTTTTCCATTATTTTTTTTTCTAGTTCTATAAAATAATTTTTTGGTAATTTTTGATAGATGTGGCACTGAATAAGTAAATTAATTTAGGTAGGATTATCATTTTTATTATGTTAGCTCATCCTACCCATGAGCAATTAATGTTGTTGCTACTTTTTTTGAGGTATTGAATTATTACAGGATCTCAAGGACAGTCTAGGGACTTGGAAGCTTTCAGTGCTCCCAAAGGGTCTGATCTATGGCAAAATCTGATTGCTACCTCCCTGGTCTCTTCTTTGAAAGTTTCTGACCCAGTTTTGGTCCTGAGGAATAGGAGAATGCTGCTAAACTTAGCCCCTTTCACCCAGTTGGAAAGCTTTGTTGGTTTGATGACAGAATTGTAGATTTTCCTTTGGTCTGGGATTCCTAATCCAGTTATTCTTCTATAGCTGGGCTAAGTGTTGGAACTGAGATCCTCCTTTGCTCATGAAGTCTCAACCACACTGCTGTTGCTTGCTTCTGAATTTCCTTTTGTTATACTTATTAGGGCTTCCTAACATATGAATACCACCTTTCTCTAACTTGGTGGCCCAGAACTGTGTAGTGGGCAGTGAAATTTCCATTTTGCCCCTGTCCCCATTGCAGTTCCCCAATATGGATCTAGGAGTGATTTGGTATGAGTGTGGGAACTCTTATTGTCCCAGTGCACAGTGTCTCCCAGGGCTCTGGAGTACTCCTTAATTAGCATGCGAGTGGTCCAACCTCATCGTTGGTGTCCCCAGGTCTCTCCGCGTCTCCTTTCTTCAACTGGCTGGACAAATGACGTACTATGACTTCTTCCTTTTTCCATTAGGATTTGGTTAGGTGCATTTTCGAGGTGTGTTTGAAGAGTTTGGCCATACTACTTCCTCCCTATACCACGATATTTTCTAATTCAAAACCTTTTTAGATTCACTTAATCAAAATGATCTATTTTAACTTTTGTGATCACGTCTCTCCCTTGTATCTACGAAAAGTACTCGCTCTGGTTCTCATTTAATTTTTTTAAGCCTAAAATACCACTTTCTAGTTTCTCTATCAGATCTTGTCAGATTGAGAGTTCTTTCCCAAATAATTTATGTTCCTGACTTTATTGAACACCATGGTCATGAAATTCAATTTATCCTGATTATTCCTTACCTAGTCTGCTCCGCTTACTACTTTTTAATTTATTAACCAATAACAACTGTTTTTCATAATTATTACTGTCTGAAAGTGCTGTCATTTATTATTATATTTTTTCATCTTTTACCTTAAAATTAATTTTGCTTTCATTTCTCCTAGGTCTGTGAAATATGTTCCCTATTGTTTGATTATTATAGTATTAAATAAAAAAAAATCAGTTAAGGTAGTATGATCATTTTAGTATATTGAAATGGCACAGTTATGAGCACGGAATCTCCCTCTAACAGTGTATGTCATTATTTCTTGGGAGGGTATTTTGTAAGTGTGTATGTGCAAAAATCTTTTTTCTTTTAAACCCTCACCTTCCCATCTTGGAGTCATTACTGTGTATTGGCTCCAAGGCAGAAGAGTAGTAAGGGTGGGCAATGGGGGTCAAGTGACCTGCCCAGGGTCACCCAGCTGGGAAATGTCTGAGGTCAGATTTGAACCTAGGACCTCCTGTCTCTAGGCCTGGCTCTCACTCCACTGAGCTACCCAGCTGCCCTCATAAATCATGAATATATCTTGTTGGATTGACTCCCATTTGCATTATTTTGAATGAGACTTCCCTTTGTATTATTTATTTCTGGGGTTCTTTTTTTATTATCAAATAGAACTGTTAATGGTTTTGTGCTTTATGTATCTTCTTGAAAACTGAAGCTGTTCATTGAGTTCCTTGTGTATCCACATCATTCTCTTTAGGTAATAGACGCTACTCCTCTATCATTCTCATCAGAATTCTTTCCGGTTTTGTTTTCAAGTTTTCATTCTCAAGAACTTTCTAGACCTCGAGAATTGGCTTTATTTATAGAACTTCAGTCCTTGGAATCTTATTTATTCTTTCTCTAAACCCTTAGAAACTTCTTATCGCCAAAGCTTTGGTATGTGTTAATTAGTGCTGAGTTTTCTTCTCCTTCTCTACAAACAAACAAACAAACAAACAAAACTATGATAAGTGATTATTCCCCCTCACTACCCCTCCGTAGATCCGTTTCCTTGACTATAAAACAAATTGGTTGAAACAGATGATCAATGAGGTCCCTTCTAGCTTGAAACGCTTGTGATTTCAGTGTTAGCTATCAGCCTACTCCAGGGGCAAAAAGGAATTCCACTGTGTTTACTACCTTCCTCTACTTTCCCTTGTCCAGGTGCCTTAATTTACACCTTTCTTGTAGTTCTCACATTGCTTTTTTTTTTTTTTTTGCATGCAAAGAAGCTGATTAGAGATTGAGGCTCTCCTCAAGGCTGGTATGAATTTAGAACAGAGACAGAATGTGGGAGGTGGTGGCAGGAGGCATTTAGAGAATATAAGCTCTCCAGAGACAGCAAGGAGAAACAAGAGCATATTTGCTTAGGAGTCTGTATTGATATAATTTACATGTTATTTTATGACAATCATCCATGTTTATCATCCAAAGAAGTACGAGGCAAGTCATTTGCGTGTATGTGTGTCGGTAAGCATGTATATATTGAATGGCCTAAAGGAAACAAGGCTGAGTTGGAGGTTGGATGGGGCACGCCATTCATTTGAACGGTGATCTTTTCCGTCTTGCCAGTGGTAGGCATTTTTGAAGCCACGAGCATATGGAAGAGCTACTGTATGAACACGAGCTTGTCTGTGTGGGTGTGTTGTGTGAGTAGGGCCAATGACATTCACAGAGCATCTGTGAGTTTTGTTTATTCTGGCAAAAGACACCTTTTTGGTTTAAAACAAATGAATTTTGAAAAAATCTTGACTTCTTAAGAAATATCCTTATGATAAATGATTGACACTGACCTCAGTTGAATATCTTTTAGACTAAACTCTATCTACCCATTTCAGTATAGAGTTTTTTTTAAGCATTTTTAAACCCTTAAGTTCTGTGTATTGGCTTATAGGTGGAAGAGTGGTAAGGGTGGACCATGGGGGTCAAGTGACTTGCCCAGGGTCACACAACTGGGAAGTGTCTGAGGCCGGATTTGAACCTAGGACCTCCTGTCTCTAGGCCTGGCTCTCAATCCACTGAGCTACCCAGCTGCCCCCTCAGTATAGAGTTTTTAGTCTAATCACAGCATAAAGCAAAAATCAAATCCCTGCCAGCCAGGAGATATACATGAACGATTATGCACATAGAAGCTTTTGATTGGAGCTGGATATACTTTGTCAATTCACCAAAAGACTCCATACGTTTTACCGGAATAGATTGAACACTAAGTTTAGAGGATTAAGAAAAGTCTTTGTGACTAAAAACAACATTCCATCTCTTATTCACACCGTATATTCTGTTACCCTCAAAAAAAGATGTCTTCTAGGAAATGAGTGTTGACAATCCATGATAGAACAAAGAAAGGATAAACTATTGGCATGGAAAATATTGAAAAGGAATGCTTTCAAAGAAAATAGGGAATTCAGTCTTTACAGTGTTTTTAAGGGGAGACTGGGATGAGGTATAGATATTCCCAAACCATCACCACCAAAAAGATCGATATTAAAGCTTATTTAAAAGCTTCCCAATGACACCAGAAAATGCATACGCCTTTCTAGAAAGTTAAATACATTGCAATTTGCTACAAATAAGTAGTACTTGCAAACCTCAGAAGCCTTACAAATTTGGGGGGGGGAAT
>NW_025399129.1:0-6790 GCF_016433145.1 Gracilinanus agilis
ACACACACACACACACACACACACACACACACACACACACATAATCTGTCTCATTAGAGTGGGTGGATATTTTGTCTTTTCCATTATAGCCCCAGTTCTTCACCTGGCATTTCCTGGCATGCAGTAAGAGTTTAATAAGTGCTTGTTAGTTGGTTGGAGGAGATCAGCATGCTCTTGAAGGGTTGTAGCCTTCTAGATCTTGAGCTGTAGGAGCCTGTAGAGGCTAGCTAGTCCAATTCTTCATTGACCAGGGGGAGGATGGGAACTGAGGCACAGAGAGTTTAACCAGCTCGCCTGATGTACAGGTTGTGTAAGTAGCCAAACAGGGACTCAAACCCAGGGCTTCTGGCTCCCCCATTCATCTCCCTTTCCACAATACTAGACTGCTTCCCTCAAAACTGATGTCATAAAATGACTAGGCTGAATGGAGAAATCTTCGGTTCACGTTTTTTCCCCTCCAGAAAGCTTTTCTGGAGATGAGGCACAGTGTGGTCTATTAACCCACTTCCCTGGTGAAGAGTGAGCTTCTCTCACTGAACTGACATCAGTTTCTCTCATTACATTGAGCCCTAGCTAAGAATATCCCTACCCAGCTCCCTCCTCCCTTCCCAGCGCCAACCCGACTTGTGTCAGATCCAGGAGAGAGGTGGAATGGGGGAGGGGGAAGACAGAAAGAAAAGCCTATCCCTAGCTCCATTTTTAGCACTGGTGGAGTCTACTGTTGGACAGTAGGCAAAATTGGCCTTCGGGGCCCCAAGCTTCTCCCTCCTGAGCCCTCTGGTCCCCTCAGCCTCATCATTAAAACCAAGCTTTTGAAAGACAACCCCTGTGGAAGGTGGGCCATATTGATTTTATCTCTTAAAATCCCCCCCCTTATCGTTACTGAGATCTTTCTTTTGCTTTAGTCCCCTCCTTCGTGACCCAGAGCCACCTCTTGTCACAAAGGAGAATCCAAACGTGTCAGCAAAATGTCAGCACGTCAACTACAGATGAAAGGACACACGGTTTTTAAGCCTTTGAGGAAACGAATATAAAAAAAGAAGCAGCGCCTGGCCTCCAGGAGCTTATATTCTAATGAGAGAAGACAGCATCTAGTAGGGAGCAGAGAGAGGGGAATTTTATTCTTGGCAAGCAGAAGAGGGGGAAAAGGGCGGACACAGGACGCAGGCAGCTGGCGAATGGAATGTCAAGCTGGAACAAGGTCTGGAGTCTCAGACCAACACATTGTGGGCCAGGTGAACAAGTTTGTACCTACAGTCACTGATCAATTGGCTATTGGGCCTGGACCCCAGTCAGTGCTAGAGTTCCACAGAGTAGGAGATTAGCTTCCCCGGGGACTGGCGCTGGGATTCTGGAAGACCCGGGTGCGGAAGATGATGGTCAGATGGTGAAGTGGCCTGGGCGGACGGCTGGATGCCATGCGTGTGTTTGCCAGGGTCTTTGACATTCCACATTGGTAGGGAGCATAAGGCCTTCCACTCGTGAAGATTTGAGTTTCGATTCTGCCTATGAGTGCACGGCATTTAGTTCGTTGGTTTTCTCTTGTCCTTTTGCAGTCGTGTCTATCATTTTCTTGGCTCTGCTGCCTTCGCTCCGCATCAGATTATACATGTCTTTCCATGCTTCTCGGAAGTTTTCGTCTTCGTCATTTCTCTTGTCCAGTGTTATTCGGTTGCATTCATGTGCCACAATTTCTTGAGCAATTCTTTCATCCATTGGCAACGACTTTGTTTCCAGTTCTTTACTGACACCAAAAGCTTGGGCCCTCATTTTTTTTAACCCTTAACTTCTGTGTATTGGCTCCTTGGTGGAAGAGCGGTAAGGGTGGGCCATGGGGGTCAAGTGACTTGCCTAGGGTCACCCAGCTGGGAAGTGTCTGAGGCTGGATTTGAACCTAGGACTTCCCATCTCTGGGCCTGGCTCTCAATCCACTGAGCTACCCAGCTGCCCCCTGTGCCCTTGTTTTAATAGAAGTCGACCAATAAACATTTCCTAAGAGTCTGCTACACGCCAGGCACCGTACTAAGCCCTGGGGATCCAAAGAAGGTAAAAGATAGTCCCTGCCCTCAGGGAGCTTGCAGCCTAACAGGGGAGACAACATGTAGATTATACACAGCCAAGCCAGATATAGAAGAAATTGGAGACTCTCAGGCCCTGGTTCCCCTTCCTGAGTGTCCTACCCACTAGGAATCTTCACAGAGTCGGTGGACGGCTTCATCGACAAAGGGAAGGAACTGCCATTATGGGAGTCAGGTAAGGCTTGGTGTAGAAGGTGGCATTTTAGCTGAAATTTGAAGGAAACCAGGAAAGCAAGAGGCAGGGATGAGCAGTGAGAGAAATCTAGGAATGTCGGGAGGAGGTGACGTATCCAGTGATATTCTCAGAGTTCTGACACGAAGTTCCAAAGTGGCAAGTTTACCTGGAGATGGATGGATGGGACTAAGGTATAAAAATACTGGTGAGCTAGGAAGGGGCCAGAGTCATGATAGAAGACAAAGTTCTGAGCTAAAGGAATCATTTTTGCATTGTGGAAGTTTAAACATCTGTTAGCTGATTGGGGAAAGGGACAGAGGTCTTCCCCTTCGTCTTTTTTTAACCCTCATCTTCTGTTTTAAGTTCAATACTGAGTATTGATTCCAAGGCAGAAGAGCAGTAATGGCTAGGCAATGGGGGTTAAGTGACTCGTCCAGGGTCACCCAGCGAGGAAGTGTCTGAGGTCAGATTTGAACCCAGGACCTCCCATCTCTAGGCCTGGCTCCCTCTCCACTAAGCCACCTCTCCTCCCTATTCTTGAACTCACAACATACAAGTGACTATTATCTACCTTGTTTATTTGTAAGCGCTAGCCTCTGAAAAGAAGGCACCAGTTGTCCGCCCTCCTAGGCTTGGTGTAGAAGGTGGGACGGAAAAAATCCTGGACTTCCAAGTACTCCTTTACCTCTGCCCATCCCCCACTGATCATGCTCAGTTTTAAAAACACTCCGATGGACTTTGTCAGCGTGGCTCTGGGGCCTAGAATCATCCGTCTGATCTCTCCTAGTCAATATTGTTCCCTAGTCCTGTGGCCCTGAGATTGCGACTGACCTCCAACCTTTCCCTCTTTCCCCAGATGTGGCTGGAGAGGAAAACTTGTACTTCGGGACACTGGGCAGAGTGTCCTCAGATACTTATGCCGATCTGCAATCAGCGTCTGCCTTCCAGGGTGGCAAGGCATCTCCCAAGGAGCAGCGGGCAGAACATTGGATTTGGAGGTAGAAGGCCAGGGTTTGAATCCCATCTTGGGTCATGTATGAACTGGGTGAATCCGAGCAAATCGCTTCCCTCCTTTTCCCTCCTCATCACTGGAGGGAGACCACGGGGTTGTTGTTTTCTTTTTGCTCTTTTTTTTGCTGGCCAAAGCACCAGCGATCTCTGAGGGCCCTCGCAGGGCCGTTGTTTGCCTCAGATAACATAGTGTACAGAAAGCATTTTGTAGACCTTGAAATGCTATACAAATGGAGAAGTTGCCCTGATCTCTTCTCTATTTGCTTTGGAAGTTAGCGAGTCTGTATTTGGAAATGGCCATTTACCCAGTATGGTAGGAATCTAGCTTTTCTGAAATGCCTCTGAGGGCTCACTCTTAGCTCTTTCCCAACCAGCTTTCTTCTATTTCTTTCTCTGTGTCTTTGTTGGTTTCTAGCTCTCTTTCTCTGGCTCGGCCTCTCTCTCCAGGCATTTTGGTACCCACGTATCTATCTGCAAGGTCACGGCCTCCTTGGGTTTTTTCTTCCCTACTACATCAAAACCATCTCAGCCAGAGACCGCTCATGGTGCCCAGGAGGCCCGTGACTTCTCCCAGCTATCCATTCCAAGGTCTGACACCCTTCCTTGCCAGAAATTCCTTTAAAAAAAAAACCCAACCGAAAATGAAGCCGCAGCCTTCAGGTCAGGCATCGCTTCTGTGGTGGCTTATGGAAAGATGAGGACGAGCCTCCCCCAGCCTGAGAGGGCGTAGGGTAGGGATGTCAAGCACCCAGCAGGGCTGTCATTGGGAAATGGCTAACAAAAGAAATACAGATCATTAGACCAGAGATAATGCTCATATGTGGGTTCCCGAGCGAGTCTGCAGCCAGTAGGGCTCCTTCTACGTGGTTTACTAGCTTGTTTCTATTTGAGTTTGATACAGCTGGCCTTGAGGCCTGGGTATCTGCCCCAGTGAAGGGAGCAAACTCAACGGAAGGCCATCCTTTCAACTCCAACCGAAGTCCATCATCCCCTAGTTCAGCCAGGGAGCGAGCATTTGCCCCAGTCAGCTTCAGGGAAATTCATGGGTTCTCAATCCCAGCTCTGGGCAGGGAGGGGATCTGCTGGGGGCAGAGCTGACCAGGGCTGAGGTCATCTGGCTAAATATAGCCCTGTGCTATGCTCAGTCCCCTTGCTTACGGTTCAGAACCTAACCCAGGCAGCCAAGTATATTTGAGCCGAGGGCTGGCCCTCCAGCCCGGCGGCCATGGAGAGGGTCCTCGACTGTGTTTACCTTTGGCCCAAGGCAGACTGTTCTATTTTTAAGAACAGAAAAGGATGACATAGAGGGCTTATTTTTAAAAAAAGGCAGCAGAAACAGCATTTGGGGCAGCAGAAAGCTCTTTCTAAATATTTTGATGAGTTAAGTATAAATGAATCAGAAACACATGGTTTGAATTTCCCTTAAATCACACAGAGTTTAAAAAATTAAGGCAAAAGAACTGCTTGGGGCAGAATGTTGTAACAAACAACAAATGTTTCTGAACCACTCTGAGACTCGACTCTCAAACCTAGCCAAGTTCATCCCCTGTAGAGGGGGTCAGAGGAGGAGGAGGAGGAGGAGGAAGAGTGGAATGGATGGATAGAAGGGAAAGAGTTGGTGTTGGGTGTGTGAAATTGAATCCTTAACGGGTTCTAGAATCACACAGCCTGAAGTGGGAGATCTTTAGTTCACATTTTGCTTGCCAAAAATCTTCCGAAAGATTTTTCCAAAGACGAGAGACATAATGCCAACTACTAGTCAGTTCCATAGGAGGGCGTAGGAGGGGGAGGG
This sequence comes from Gracilinanus agilis, assembly GCF_016433145.1. Lineage (NCBI taxonomy): Eukaryota > Metazoa > Chordata > Mammalia > Didelphimorphia > Didelphidae > Gracilinanus > Gracilinanus agilis. The sequence continues at coordinate 5,057 of NW_025399129.1, forward strand.
CAGCATTGCCAGCTCGGGTAGTCGGATCGATCCAGGCTATTGTGGTCTAGGAAGAAGGACTGGTCTCATCCGGGAAGGTGTGAAGATGACCATGTTTGGGCCAGAGTCCTCCAGCTTTCCTTTCTTGTCCCCTTTTCTTCCTCTGTGGTTTCCCCTCTCCATCTTCATCACCTGGTAGGTAGCCTAATAATTTTTCTCTCAAGAATCAAGAGTCCTAATATCAGAGCTCAGAGGGACGTTAGACGATCTTAGAAAGCAGAACATGAGAAGGAATCTGACATGGCAGCTGGAATGCTGATTGTGGAATCTAGTAGTCCTGATTTCAAATCCTACCTCCAGATACCAGCCTCACTGGACAGTGGGCAAATCAGCCATTCTGATTTTCAGTTCACTCATCTCTAAAGGGAGAGGGGCTACTTTATGCTGTTTTCCCCATAAGAGTATTAGAAAATAGAATATTCAGACCGAAAGATATCTTACAACACAGAATGCCAAAGCTGGGAGGGGCCTTGGAGATGACCTGTTCCAAGTCCTTCTCTTTACAGAAGAAGAAACTGAAGTCCAGAGACAACCATAGAATTAGAAGAGAAATCAGAGGTCATCTAGTCCAATGATGGTGAACTTTTTAGGGACAGAGTGCTGGGCTCGCCCCTATCCCCCCACCCAGACTGTGTGCCAAACCCTGCCTTTCTGCCTTGCCCCTCTAGCTTTTCCTCCCCACTTACCCCAGACAGGGGAGGGAAGAAGCGCTCCCATTGGGCTGCTGGGCAGAGGGATGGGTGAAGGGAGGAGTGTCCTCAGGTGCATGGAGAGGAGGAGGGAACAGCCCCACCCAGAGTCTCTCTGGCTTTCTAGTAATGAACTCTGGTGGGTGACTGCAGGTGGGCCCACAGAGAGGGCTCTGCATGCTCTTTTTGGCACATGTACCATAGGTTTGCCATCACAGATCTAGTTCAACCCCTTGATTTTATAAATGAAGAAACAAGAGGCCCAGGAAGTTCAAGCGACAGGAATGATTTGCCCCAAATATGTAGCATAACAGAATCAAGACTCGAACTCAGGCGCCTTGACTCCCACCTCAGCTGTCTGGCCAGTGTGGCATACATAAGGGCCATTATGTATGCCATACTGTCTCTCCTGCCTTCTTGTCCATCCTTCTCCTTTCTAGGCTATGGTGCCAAACTGGCACTCACCCACAGAGATATAATTTAGTAGAAGAGAAGAGAAGAATGGAGATATTCTCTATTTTTGGCAGATATTCATAGGAGAGACTTCCTCACAGGCTTATGACTTGCAAATGTTGATTGGCTTGGTCAGTGCATTCAGTCACATACATTTTCCATTGTCTGCCTATCTACTATCTAGATTTGTATTTATTCATCAATCTATCATCTATCCCTATCATATCTATTTCTATCACATCTATCTATTCCTTCATCAATTTATTTTAGTCCAGCACTGTGACATCATCAGTTTGGGGAACTCCCAGTGTGGAAGAACTCTCCTTAGATACCCATAGAACCAAAGCAATCTGCCTGGACTATTAAGAAGTAAAGTGGTTTGCCCAGGATTCTAGAGCCAATATGTGTCAGTGGTCAGATTCGAACTCAAGTCTTCCTGACTCCAAGCCCAGTCTTCCATTCTCTGTGCCACACAGACAGAGACAGAGACAGAGACAGAGACAGAGACAGAGAAAGAAACATATATATATATATATATATACATATATATATA
>NW_025399130.1:0-5608 GCF_016433145.1 Gracilinanus agilis
AATTAATACAATAATTATATATGAATATATTAACTTATATATGAATATATTAAATTTTATCTTGAAATAAAAAATTCCATCTTGTTATCTCTATTTTCTTTCTATTATAGATTTTAAAAATTGCCATGTCAAATGACATTGTTTGGTCTTTCCAAGTATTCTTAAATTCTGGTCCTTTAAGAGAATCTTGAGATATTGACAAATGTGAAGTTATTCCAAGTTACCGCATTTTCTTTTGAGTTCTAAAGTCCACTTGAGGCTCTTATAGGAAAATAGGGATTGGACCTGTGATTTCATAGCTATTGGGAACTCCTAGTTGATAAAACTCCATCTTCCAGTGCAGGTTGGCCCCTTTTTCTGCCTGGAGTACTAAGAAATTAGGTGGTTTACGTAGGATCACATAGCCAGTATATGTCAAAGTTAGGCCTGGAACCCAAATCTTCCTGGCTTCAAAGCCATATCTATACCCACTACAATATACTGATTAGTCATCAAACCACCAAAACCAGGCTCTCCTCACATACCCCTCCATCTTATTTGACCACTCTACTGGGCAACCCTTTCCTTATAACTTTTCACCTATACCAATATGGGACCAGAAGCAAAGATGTTTAGGAACTTTTGTAGTTCTGTAAATCCCAGAGTCACTTTGTATGGAGAACAAAGAAGAGGATTGTAACAGCAGAAGCCACTGGTGGCAGGATACCAGGAAAAGTTCCAGAATCCTCCAAGCCAGGTCCTTTCTCTATAGGCCTCCAGCTTTCTCTCCATTTCTCAGTGATTTCACTTAGGTGGAGCTAGGGGAGGTGAATCACAGAATCTCAGAATTGGAAAGGACCCCAGGGGCTGTCTTATCTAACTCACACCTAGAGATACAAATATACAAGCAAGGCAGTGTCTCTGCCTTTAAGGAGCTTATATTACAATTGGTGGGAACAAACATCAGTGGGAGTGATGGCTTGGCAATGGGGGACCACAGAGATGTTAAGGTGGTCCATGGGGAAGTCACTTGACAAGGCATCACTTCTGTGCTGTCATTGGTCCTCTTCAGAAAAAAGAAGGATGAACAAGAGGATCTTGACAAGCCATTTCCAGGAACAATTGTAGTGTGGTTATACTGATTTGATAACTGAGCCCAGAATAAGAGCCCAGAAGGAGAAGGGAGTGGTGAGTGTCCAGAGGCAGGAAAAATGGCATGATTGTAAGAAAAGAGGATCCAAAGAAATAATATATAGAAGGTTGTTTTGCAAACTTCAAAACATTATACAAAGTCAGTTGGTGCTGTTATTGTTCAATCTCACATTTCATTATACTTTTAATCCATGTGACTCCCAGACTTCCTCCTGATACTAAGGACCTAGGAACATAAGGGGGACTGCTCATTTCTATGACCCATTTTCCCTATTCAAGTGGAACCTGGGGACTTCAGTACCTAGCTTTTCCTCACAGGCAGGAATTAGATCATCTTTAAAGCACCAAGCTCACAAAGTAAAAAAAAAATCAAATATTCAATTGGATCTGTAATCTTAGAGTTGCAGCATTTTCCTGCAATGATGTACATTCCAACTATCTCTACCTGCCCTTCTATGTGACTTGTCTGTGTCCTACCCCAGGAAGTCCACCCAAAGTGCTGGAAACCTTCCTGTTTTCTCCTGACACTGCAAAGGTACCAGTGGAGCACTCTGGCTGTACATCTGCCATCTTTTATTCTTGCTGTGTAACCTTCCCATCTTTTCTTCCCTTCATAGATTTCTCTGATGCCTTTTACTCCTATTCTTCTTCAGTTACTCATAGGACATATAATCAGCTTGCTTTCCCCCTATCAGAAGTCTTTTCATTGTCCTCTGTGTGATACTCATTTATGGGAAAGAAGCATAGGAACTTTGCAATTTTGCCAAAGCAATCCAGTCTACTCTTATTCTATTCAGCTCCAGGCCCAACTCAGTGTCTATCTTTGCTTCCCAAACATGTATCCTATGGACACGCTTTATATAGTGTCTTTAAAGATGCCTATTGAAATCTGGGAAATAGACAGGCTTCAACTACTTTGTCTTCCTGTTTAGATGGATAGGACAAACTCCTTTGAGGGATTACAGATCTCTCCTCGAAGACTCTGCAGTGTTATGGGACTTGCTTCCATCTGCACAGTATCATCTACAAATAGACAAGTGGAGGTCTTCACCACTCTCAGGTGAATCCTTCTTTGTTGTTGTTCAGACTTTCAGCTGTATCCTACTCTTCGTGATTCTGTAGACCATAGCATGACAATACCCTCTGTAGAGTTTTCTTGGCAAGAATCCTGGAGCGGTTTGTAATTTCCTTCTCCAGCTTGATGAAGAAACCGATGCAAACAGGATTAAGCAACTTGTTCAGGGTCACACAGCTAGTAAGGGTCTGAGGCTAGATTTGAACTCAGGTCTTCCTGATACCAGGACTTTTCCAGACTCTGCCTTGGACTCTATAGGTGAAAATTTTTGGCAACTATACATCTCCGTTTTGTGGCTTGTCTAATGAACGGGATTTTTTCTGTTGTCTTCTTAACAAATGTTGTATGATTTTGGTTTGTGGATGACAGATACCTTGTGGTAAGAACACCTGTTGTAAGCTGCCATTTTGTTCTTCTGACTAAAATAGTATTCATGACTAATAAACAATATGAACAACAGGATCTCTTATTCTTTCAGTTAATCATGAAGTGGTAAAGCTGTGCTCTATTGCTATCACTTGTAAAAAAGTTTCCTTATTTCCTATTAGTATTTTCATTGAATATGTCATTCATTTATGTATAGATGACATTAAGATTTTGTATAGGTGGGAGAATAAGCAGATAATTCATCAGACTCTTGCTTATATTTTCCTTTACTAATGAAGTCCAAGAATTTTTCCATGTTTGCCATTTCCCCCCTCTTTCCTTCTATACTGGTTTGCCAAAGTCTGCACAAATATGTCACCTCCAACTTTGATCTGTTATATATAAACTTCATTCAGGCAAGCTGCTTTTGTTTCACTTTCTTAAGTGTCATTTCTACTCCTTCTATAAACACATCTGGGGCTTGGAAGTCAGATTCTAAATGGGGATGGCTCCATTGCCCTTGATAGAGAAAAGAGTTTGTTAAAATGGTTTTTTGCAAATCTTTTCCATTTTTCTTCTTTTTGTAGCCCCCTTTCATTTTTATCCTTGAATGCACTTGGAATGACTTTGGTTCAATGAATATCTTGACAAGCTTTAAAAAATTAGTTTTATTCTCCACTGCATCTCTCTGATTTATGAGATGATATTGTTCATAATCCATCATTCTTTTTTGTAAGATTTTACAGAGAAGTTCATATTCTAACCTAGTGCTGCCTTTGGCAGCCATCTCTTGCCATTTGGCAACTGTATCAGATGTTTGCTGACTAAGGCACTTTCAGGATTCTTCTTGTTAAAGCAATTAATTTGCATTGGTTAAACTGATGTTGACCATTTTGCGTTTTAATTTTTCAGTTGTTTAAATAGTTCAGGGTTAAATCATTTCGATTGTACGTCATCATTTTTTCTTGTTATTCTTTCTTCTTGTTTTTATTTTTTTAAACTCATTCCGATCTTAGCTCTGACAAGTTGATGGTTTGACTATGCAAAGACAGCTGACTCAGGGGTAACTCCCACATCAATGCCAAGCATTTTCCAGTCTGTTAAAATGTAATCTATTTTGTTCTTTATGGTATTATTTAGTGCTCATCATATTCAATGCCTACCCATTCCTTTTTTTTTCCCAAAGAAAGTGCTCATTATACAGAGTCATGGAGCTTCTATGCAATCCATAAGTTTCTCATTTCTTCTTTTTGAAACATATTATCTCATTTATTTCTCCCCATTTATATCGTTTTTTTCTTCTTTGCACTGAAGTCATCAAGTATCTGTTGTGTATGTTGAGTGAATTCATAGGGGGAGGTTCTTTATAGAATTTTTATACCACTTTATCCTTAGGGTTTAACCAGTGTTGACACTTTAACCAGTGTTTTCACCTGAGCTGCAACGATTTTCATGGGGGTCTTTTTGAAAAGAGATGCCATTGGTTACTAAGGTATGTACTACCAAATAACCATGAAATAACATTTCTCGTTGCTTCTGGGTATAAGATCAAACCTACCCTGCCAATTCCTTTCTTTACCCCCCAAGGAGACCCTGTGAGGCAGCCTTTCATTTAACTGTACTTTTTTTTCTTATTTCATTTTTAGCCAGTATGTCAAAATTTATGATTCTTTTCCTCCAACTATACGGTCACTTGTTGGACATTGAACAAGTTTTCACATTTAGAATACCAAAAGTCAAATTAAAGTTTATTAATGGTCTAAAAACTATTTTATTCTTATGACCTTCTTCCCCCTTTGCCTCTACTCTGTCACGACTAATGCAGTAGCAAATGAAGGATGCAAAAAACTCAAGTTCATTTTTAATTTTTCTTTGTTCTGGGGCCTGCTATGTAAAAAAATAAATCCATTGCAGGAAAGCCACCTCCAAAACATAGAATAGTTTCTTTTACAAATTAAAGAAAAGTAAGTAGTTTACTATTCTAGGCCATAGATAATCAAGAGACCTCAGTAATGGGTATACATAGATATTTAACTTCTTTTCCTTGAGAGAAAGTTGTCCCCCCTCTTTTTTTAAATCATTTAACTCCTTCAATTTCATCATCTAGAAAATGAGGATAATCATATACATCTCAAGGGATAGTTATGGGAATCAAATGAGGAAGTATTTGTATTTTCTTGTAGATCTACTATCTTTTCCTCTAGAATTATTCAGTCTTTGTGACTTATCGTGCTGTTCTAGATGAGATCCCAGAAAGCAAGATTAGAATATACTACATATGCTCTTCTATGGGCCTCCCAGTGATGTATTTTTTTTTTCTACATGGCAGGACCTGGAAGAGTGGACCTTTTAGAAAAGGTACTCATTATACAAAATGGAAGCCGGTTATAGGACAGTGTTTTATTTTCTGCACTACCAGAAATGCTTAAAACAAAAGATTCATAAGCAGACATGGTTTGTTTAACAATACATGCAACATAATAAGAAAACATTATATTCATTATATTCTCCCAAAAGAAAAAGACAACTTTGTGGGACTGCTAAAATGGATACTTTATTTTCATCTCAGATTGGAAGGACCTAAGTCATTCATCATGTGTAGATCTCCTAGCTAGCCAGGTAAGCAGGACATTATCTGTGCTTTGTTCAAAGTCCTTCCCCTTTCCCTTCAGCATTCCCCCTTATGATGGTCCTTTTTGTTCCCTAAGATTTGGTGCTTTTGTGAGAAACATCTCCCATTAGGCATCTGGCATCCTACTTAGAAATTCTCAGTCTCTTAAACTCAGGAGGTTCCCTCTAGGGCTGGAAACATGAATTTCTCAAGATCTCTAGTTGCTAACCTTTGATCGAGAAAGAAATCCGAAAGCAAAACAGTGTCAAAGATTCCATATTCTTGCTGTCATGGGTTTAGAGCCACCATTGCTGCTCCTTGGTAGAGGGGATATAGAGAGGGAAGAAGTTTGGGAATATATTCACAGTGGCCATCTTCAAGTATCTGAAATGTTGCGAGAGAGAGAGAGAGAGAGAGAGAGAGAG
>NW_025399131.1:0-7884 GCF_016433145.1 Gracilinanus agilis
CTCTCTCTCTCTCTCTCTCTCTCTCTCTCTCTCTCTCTCTCTCTTTAAAAACCCTTACCTTCTGTCTTGGAATCAATACTGTGTACTGATTTCAAGGCAGAAGAGTGGTAAGGACTAGGCAATGGGGGTTAACTCACTTGCCCAGGGTCACACAACTAGGAAGTATCAGAGGCCACATTTGAACCTTAGGACCTCCCGTCTCCCCTTCATTTCATCTTTCACCCACCATACTGGAAAGGTAGGAGGGGACTAGGTTATGAAGGGCTTTGAACACCAGAACATTTTGTATTTGATCCTTGAGACAATAAGAAGTCACTAGAGTTTGATGAGTAGGGGAATGATGTAATGAGACCTTTGTTTTAGGAAAATCATTTTAGTGACCAAAAGGAAGATGAATGAGATTAGGGAGAGACTTGAAGAAGGTAGATCCACCAGCAAGGTATTACATTGGTCCAGATGTGAGGGCAGCTAGGTAGCACAGTGGATAGAGTGCCATGCCATGCCAAAAGTCAGAAAGACCTATCTTCCTGAGTTTAAATCTCACCTCAGACCCTTACTAGCTGCATGATCCTGGACAAGTCACTTGATCCTTATTGCCTCCATTTCCTCATTTGTAAAATGAGCTGGGGATGGAAATGGCAAACCACTCTAATGTCCTTGCCAAGAAAACCTCAAATGAAGTCATGAAGAGTAGCAAATACCTGGAAATTGAGGGGATACCCATCAACTGGATTATAGCTAAACAAGATGTGGCATATGATTATGATGAAATACTACTGAATTATAAGAAATGATGAGGAAGTTAATTTTTTAAAAACATGGGGAAAGTACAAAATTATAAAGAATGAAATGAACAGAACCAAGAGAATATGATTCAGTTGTCCCTCACTATAGTGTGATTTTTTTTTTTAAACCCTTACCTTCCACCTTGAAGTCAATACTGTGTATTGGCTCCAAGGCAGAAGAGTGGTAAGGGCTAGGCAATGGGGGTCAAGTGACTTGCCCAGGGTCACACAGCTAGGAAGTATCTGAGGCCAGATTTGAACCTAGGACCTCCCATCTCTAGGCCTGGCCCTCAATCCACTGAGCTACCCAGCTTCTTGTGATTCACTTATCATGGCTCCACTATATCATGTTTTTTTTTTTAAATCTAATTCTGTATCGTGGTATACCGTGATATTCCCTATATCACAGGATTTTGTGGATGAATGCCATACTGTACACAATGGAAATGCAGTATATATCACTACCACTTATGAAAGTTTGCCAACATGAGATTGTATACAGCACACTATTTTATTTATTTTTTTAAACCCTTACCTTCTGCGTTGGAGTCAATACTGTGTATTGGCTCCAAGGCAGAGAGTGGTAAGGGTAGGCAATGGGGGTCAAGTGACTTGCCCAGGGTTGCACAGCTGGGAATATATGGCACACTATTGACTGATGGAATGAAAGACAACCAATCACAGCACTGTGTTCTGTCTTCTGGGTGCTGATTGCCTTAATGACTGTACTTCAAGGATTTTCACCTATCCAGGAGGCTCTGGAATGTTACTCCTGTGATAGAAAAGAGATCACAGTATATAGCAACAGAAACATTATTTGAAAACTGACATATATGTCTACCTCCAGAAAAAGAACTAAAAATTGAAACAAGCAAGACAGTTTTATATATACATTTTTTTTGACAAATGATGCTTTTCTAGTTCATGGATTGGAGGGAGAGAGGGAAATACCTGGAAACTTTAATGCATCCAACTATTGTTTAGCTCTTACTTTCTGTTTTAGAATCAATATTGTGTATTGTTCCTAGGTGGAAGAGTGGTAAGAGATAGGCAATGGGGGTTAAGTGACTTACCCAGGGTCACATAGCTAGGAAGTATCTGAGGTTATATTTGAACCCAAGATCTCCCATCTCTAAGCCTGGCTCTCAGTTCACTGCGCCATCTACCTGCTCCCCAGTAAATAATTTTTTTAAAAACTTGGACATGACTAAAATGACTCAATGACAAAAAGTTCCATAGTATTTGACTTTGTCAGTCCTCATATAAAATATTATGTTACATTCTAGGCACCATGTTTAAAGGACATTAATAAGTCAACTAACATTTAGAGGTCAGCCAGGATGGGGAAAGGCCTTCAGTCTATGTGACATGGGCATCATTTGAAATAATTGGGAATGTATAGCCTAAAGAGAAGAAGGTTGTTGTTATTGTTCAGTCATGTTCAACCCTTTTTGACTCTATTTGGGATTTTCTTTCTATTTTTTTAATTGAAAAAATTAAATTAATTTATTTAGAACATTTTTTCATGGTTACATGATTCATGTTCTTTCCCTTCCCTCCAACCCTCCCCCAACCCCCTGTAGCCGATGCACAATTCTATTGGGTTTTACATGTATCATTGATCAAGACCTATTTCAATATTATTGATATTTGCACTAGGGTGACCATTTAGAGTCTATATCTCCAAACATATCCCCATTGACCCATGTGATCAAGCAGTTGTTTTTCTTCTATATTTCTACTACCACAGTTCTTTCTCTGGATGTGGATAGTGTTCTTTCTCATAAGTCCCTCAGAATTGTCCTGGGTCATTGCATTGCTGCTAGTAGAGATGTCCATTATATTCAATTGTACCACAGTGTATCGGTCTCTGTGTATAATGTTCTCCTGGTTCTGCTCCTTTCACTCTGCATCAATTCCTGGAGGTCATTCCAGTTCACATGGAATTCCTCCATTTCTTTATTCCTTTGAGCACAATAGTATTCCATCACCAACAGATATCACAATTTGTTCAATCATTCCCCAAAGGGCATCCCCTCATTTTCCATTTTTTTTTGCCACCACAAAGAGTGCAGCCACAAATATTTTTGTACAAGTCTTTTTTCCTTATCTCTTTGGGGTATAAACCCAGCAGTGGTATGGCTGGGTCAAAGGGCAGACAGTCTTTTAAAGCCCTTTGGGCATAGTCATTTGGGGTTTTCTTGGCAAAAATTCTGGAGTAGTTTGCCATTTTCTCCTCCTGTTCATTTTATACAGATGAGGAACAGAGATAAACAGGGTTAGGTGATTTGCCCAGAGTCACGGAATTACTAGCTGTCTGAGGCCCCATTTGAACTTGGGTCTTCCTGACTCCAAGCCCAGTGCTCTATTCATTGTGCCACCTCGCTGCCCTATTTTAAAGTATGCCTAGCTGTATACTTTTAACAACTTGGGGAAAAATAAGATGATAGTAAAATACAGTCAAAGGATGAATGTACAGCAAGCTCAGCCATGGAAAGATTCAGCATGCTCAGGGTCTGATTCATTGTCAGGAATTAATCTGAGGCTGACATAGGAAATGGAGGCAAATGTCACTTTCCCACAGAACTGGGAGGAAATACCAATTGTTAGGCAAATGTTTTTTTCTCTGTAAATAAATAATTTATTCTGTACCTCTATTTAATCAATACCATTATTCCAGACAATGACACATGGGCACAGAAACAAGTGGAAGAATTGTACTTAGGAAATGAAAAGATGTGGTCAAAATAAAAGATGAAAAGTGAGAGCAAGAGTAGAACCAAGGAATGTTCGTGCGAGAAACTGGCCTCAGAAACCTCTTATTTTATAAATGAGGAGACTAAGGCCAGAGAATTGAGGTGACTTGCTCAAATGGTCACACGGCTAGTTAACAGAAGAACCAAGATTAGGATGTAGTTCTCTCAGCTTCAACAACACAACAGAACTGTTCTACATATACCATTACAGGAAAAGAAGGCTCAGATTGTAACTGGGTTACCAGAGAATCAAATAAGATACTGTATCATATATGAATAGCTAAATTTTATTGTTTTCAACAAAGCGAAGAATTTAAAATGTCAAACCTTGAAGCTTACATGCCAGTTAAAGAAAGTAGAGATGCAGTTGTGTAGATAGAATTCACTCCCCAAGGCTTTTGCGACCCAGCTTATCTTACCCAGCATCTCATTTGTGTGTTTACACTGCACGAATGGACATGAACACACATGGTGGGGAGGGAGATAGAGGATAAAAGTTTTGTGTGGCACCACCCCCTCTCTCGACTTCCCCAAACAGGGCTGGTGATCCTGGCTGAGAGCCTGGGGTAGAATCTACACACATGGTTAGTTAGGTTAGATTAGGCTTTAATCTGCTTTCTCTCTCTTTAGTGATTATTAATAAAACTCCATGAAAAGATAAGAACCTGGAATTATTGAATTAATTTTAAATTTTACACGGTGTAGAAAGTCTTAGGTGGTGTGGGGGTAAAGAGATGATAGAAATGATGGAGGCTTTTGGGTACCCAAGATATTCAGTACCTTTGGACAGGAGGCTAGTAGTTAGCACAGGTGCATTGTTACTTATTCTTCCTTCTCCTAACACTCTCTGGCTCTTAGGAGGAATAACTAGCTACTTTCATGCTTTTAATGTTCAATTTCCTTCCCACTGAAAACAACCAAATTTTGCATCATAAGAAATGATGAATGGGATGATCACAAAAAACGTGGAGAGACTTACAAGAAGTGATGCAAGTTGAAATGAGCAGAACCAGAAGAACATTGTACACAGTATCAAAATTATGTATGATGGTCAGCTGTGAATGACTTGACCATTATCAGCAATACAAAGATCTAGGATAACTCCAAGACATTCGTGACAAGAAAGACTATCTACTGTCAGAGAAGAAGGAACTGATGGATACAGATTGAGGCTTGCCATTTTTTACTTTATTTCCTTCACGAGTTTTTTCTTGTATAAGCAGTTCGTGTCTTCTTTCACAATATGACAAACATGGAATTATATGGTGCATGATAATACATGTATAACCTATATCAGATTACCCGTCACGTAAGGGAAGGGGGAAAGGGGAGGGAAGGAAGGAAAGAGTGGGTTGTAAAATACCAGAAAATGGTTATTAAAAATTGTATCTGCTTGTAATCTGGAAAAAATGTACATAATACAACAAACAAAAAATAACCAAATCCCCCCAAAAGAATCACTTGCAAATTTCAGTAAGAACAGCAAACTTCTTTCTATAGATTAGAACAACTCTCACTTAGCAACCTTTCCACCACCCCCACCCCCAGCTGCTTACTCAGAATGAAAACCCAAAGCACCCACTGATGGTTCCTCTTTCAGAATTAGCCATGGCATATTCTCCCATAGAACTCATGACTCAAACTAGACCAATAATAGAAGAGAAGTTTTCTCAAAAAAAGAGAGCATGGTGAGCAACATTTTACTGGGCCGGGACTGTCATGCAACTGTGCCCTCATTGTGGTTCACTTTGAAGCTGGGAGATTTCACTTGTTGGATTCTTCCTTTAGGGAGATTTTCTAAGCCATATACTCCAAAAGAATTCTTAGAAGAGTTAAAGACATTTTCATTTTCTTTTTTTTCTTTTATTTTTTAGAAAAATTTTCCATGGTTGCATGACTCATGTTCTTACTTTCCCCTTCACTTCCCCAAACACTACCCTCCCAAAGCTGACGCGAATTTCCACTGATTTTAACATGTGTCATCAAACAAGACCTATTTCCATATTATTGATAGTGGCATTGATGTGGTTGTTTCGAGTCTACATCCCCAATCATGTCCGTATCAACTCATTTGATCAAGCAGTTATTTTTCTTATGTGTTTCCACTCCTATAGTTCTTCCTCTGAATGTGGGTAGCATTCTTTTCCATAACTCCCTCAGAATTGTCCTGAGTTGTTGCATTGCTGCTAGTAGAGAAGTCCATTACATTCGATTTTACCACAGTGTATCAGTCTCTGTGTACATTGTTCTTCTGGCTCTGCTCCTTTCACTCTGCATCAATTCCTACAGGTCTTTCCTGTTCACATGGAATTCCTCCAGTTTATTATTCCTTTGAGCACAATAGTATTCCATCACCAACAGATACCACAATTTGTTCAGCCATTCCCCAATTGAAGAGCATCCCCTCATTTTCCAGTTTTTTGCCACCACAAAGAGCGTGGCTATAAATATTTTAGTACAAGTCTTTTTCCCTATGTTCTCTTTGGGGTACAAACCCAGCAATGGTATGGCTGGATCAAAAGGCAGGCAGTCTTTTAGTGCTCTTTGGGCATAATTACAAATTGCCATCCAGAATGGTTGGATCAGTTCACAACTCCACCAGCAATGCATTAATGTCCCAATTTTGCCACATCCCCTCCAACATTCATTACTCTACCCTGCTGTCATTTTAGCCAATCTTCTAGGTGTGAGGTGGTACCTCAGAGTTGTTTTGATTTGCATTTCTCTAATTATTAGAGATTTAGAATACTTTCTCATGTGCTTATTCATAGTTTTGATTTCTTTTTCTGAAAATTGCCTATTCATGTCCCTTGCCCACTTATCAATTGGTGAAAGGCTTGATTTTTTATACAATTGATTTAGCTCCTTGTATATTTGAATAATTAGACCTCTGTAAGAGTTTTTGTTATAAAGATTTTTTCACAGTTTGTTGTTTCCCTTCTGATTTTGGTTGCATTGTTTTTGTTTATACAAAACCTTTTTAATTTAATATAATCAAAATTATTTATTTTACATTTTGTAATTTTTTCTAACTCTCGCTTATTTTTTTTATATTTATTTATTTATTTTAAACCCTTAACTTTTGTGTATTGACTCCTTGGTGGAAGAGTGGTAAGGGTGGGCAATGGGGGTCAAGTGACTTGCCCAGGGTTGCACAGCTGGGAAGTGTCTGAGGCTAGATTTGAACCTAGGACTTTCCATCTCTAAGCCTGACTCTCAATCCACTGAGCTACCCAGCTGCCCCCTCTTGCTTGGTTTTAAAATCTTTCCTTTCCCAGAGATCTGACAAGTTTGCTATTCTTTGTTCACCTAATTTACTTATAGTTTCCTTCTTTATGTTCAAATCATTCACCCATTCTGAATTTATCTTGGTATAAGTGTGAGATGTTGATCTAAACCTAATCTCTCCTATATTATTTTCCAATTTTCCTAGCAATTTTTGTCAAATAGTGGATGTTTGTCCCAAAGGTTGGGCTCTTTGGGTTTACCATAGACTGTCTTGCTGATGTCACTTACTCCAAATCTAATCCACCAATCCACATTTCTGTCTCTTAGCCAGTATCATATTATTTTGATGACCACTGCTTTATAGTATAGCTTAATATCTGGTACTGCTGCACCACCTTCCTTCACATTTTTTTAAATTATTTCCCTTGATATTCTTGATCTTTTGTTCTTCCAAATGAACCTTGTAATAGTTTTTTTCTAATTCAGTAAAAAAGTTTCTTGGTATTTTGATGGGTATGGCACTAAATAAGTAAAATAATTTGGGCAGAATGGCCATTTTTATTATGTTAGCTTGTTCTACCCATGAGCACTAAATATTTTTCCAATTGTTTAGATCTAGTCTTAATTGTTTGGAAAGTGTTTTGTAGTTGTGTTCATATAATTCCTGTGTTTGTTTTGGTAGATAGATGCCTAAGTATTTTATATTATCTAGGGTGATTTTAAAGGGTATTTCTCTTTCTAACTCTTTCTGCTGAGATCTGTTGGAAATACATAGAAATGCTGATGATTTATGTGCATTTATTTTGTATCCTGCCACCTTGCTAAAATTGTTGATTATTTCCACTAGCTTTTTAGTTGATTTTCTAATATTTTTTAAAGTAGACCATCATATCATCTGCAAAGAGTGATAACTTGGTCTCCTCATTCCTATTTCAATACCTTCAATTTCTTTTTCTTCTCTAATTGCTACTGCTAGTGTTTCTAGTACAATGTTAAATAATAGAGATGATAATGGGCATCCTTGTTTCACTCCTGATCTTATTAGGAAGGCTTCTAATTTATCCCAATTGCATATGATGCTAGTTGATGGTTTTATATATATATATATATATATA
>NW_025399132.1:0-3563 GCF_016433145.1 Gracilinanus agilis
ATGTATGAATATATGATATGTATAAGTATATGATATAATATGATGTAATAAAAATATATTATATATACAAATATAGTTTCTCCAGCTCTAAAATGAAAGGGTGGCATTACACGGTCTCTAAGGTTCTTTGGGACACAAATTCTAGGATCCTAGGAACGTCTTGTCCTTCATGACCCTTTTGGAAATGAAAAAGGCTGGGAGCGAAGGTCAAGAAATGTATTCATCTTGTTCTTTTCCACTCAAAATTAATTGTTACTTTGAGGAATTTGTGTGACTGCATAAATGAATTTGTCTTACTCCAAACTGGCACCATTTTAGAGAAAAAGCAAGAACAAGGAAGAGGAATAAATGCCCAGGGCACCAATGTATGAGAAGAAGGATTACCAGTCAGACACCTATTGGCTACCCAGAGTCCCAAAAGCTCGGGAAGGGCACTCAACATCATTTTCCGGGCTCTCATTATTTGCCCAGAATAATAATACCTTGCATTTATAGGACACTAGACTGTTTACAAAGGACTTTTGCATGCATCATCTTATTTAATGTTTATAACAACCATGTAGGGTAAGTTCTAGAGGCATTAGCCCCATTTTACAGATGAGAAATCAGAGCATCTCAGAAGGAGAAGTGAGTTGCCTGCCCAGGGTCAAATGGACCACTGCAGGCCAATGGGCTACTTGGGGGGCTCAGACGATTCAATTGATCAACAAATCACTAACAACCACTGGCAAGGGCAAAGTCAGGCTTCTGAACTAGACTTTCTGACTTGGAATAAGTCAGGTGGAAATAGCACATCTTTTTTTTTTTTTTAATTAAAATGTTTTTCAAAAATTAGATGTGAAAGGGCAGCTGGCTAGTAAAGTGCATTGAGAGCCAGGTCAAGAGATGGGATTCACATCTGGGTTCAAATCTGCCCTCAGACCCTTCCTAGCTGTGTGACCCTGGACAAGTCACTTAACCCCCATTGCCCAGCCCAGTGATGGTGAACCTAGGGCACAAGTGCTAAAGATGGCACGCAAAGCACTCTCTGTGGGCACCTGGCCACCCCCACCCCCACCCCCAGAGTTCATTACTAGAAAGGCAGAGGTACTCAGGCAGAGCTGCTCCCCTCCCCCTCTACACCTGTGCCTGATGACATTTTTCACATCCCCCACCCCTCTGCTCAGCAGCCTAATGGGAGCACCCAGTGGGTGAAGCAGGCAGCTCACAGGTGGTAAAGCTGGAGGGGAGTGGAAAATTTTAAATAAATTAAATTTAATTTGAAAATTTTTAAAATTAAAAATAAAACTAAATAAAATAAGATATTAAGACTTTTTTTAAAAACCCTTACCTTCCCTCTTAGAATCAATACTCTGCATTGATTCCAAGGCAGAAGAGTGGTAAGGGCTAGGCAATGGGGATCAAGTGACTTGCCCAGGGTCACACAGCTGGGAAGTGTCCGAGGCCAGATTTGAACCTAGGACTTCCCGTCTCTAGGCCTGGCTCTCAATCCACTGAGCTACCCAGCTAGCCCCTAAAAACAAGTTTTGACAATTATTTTCTGACATTTTGTGATTCAGATTCTCTCTCTCCCTCTCCTATTGCCTGAGATGGTAAATAATCTGATATAGATTATGCCAGTGCTTTCATGCAATATATATTTCCATATTGCCCTTGCCATGACAGAAGATATATATCATAAATACAATAATAAACTCATCAGGGAAATAAAGTGAAAGATGGCAGGCTTTGATCAGCACTCAGCTTCTTTGGCTGTTCCTTCTTTGACTGTGGAGGCCATTTTTTATAGGTCCCTTGAGGTCATCTTGGAAACTTGTACAATACATTGTTCTCCTGGTTCTGCTCACTTCACTTTGCATCAGTTCCTGTAACTGTTTTTTTTTTTTTTCTGAAATCATCCTGTTACTCATTTCTTATGGAATAATAGTTAAAACCATATTATCCAGTCATTCCCCACCTGATGGACACCTGCTAAGTTTCTAATTCTTTGCCACTACAAAATATTTTTGTACAATTAGGACCCTTTTCTGGATCTCTGACCTCTTCGGGATGCAGACCCAGTAGTGGTATTGCTGGGTAAAAGGATGTGTAAAGTATCGCCCTCCAGTTCACAGGAGAACAGCACATATTAAAAACATGAAACAGATTGTAGCCTCCAGTAGTGAGAGTGGACCCCAGTAAAATCAAAGCCTTGGTCTGGCCAGAATCACTCTTCGCATGAGGCCCCCCCCAAACCCCTCCTTCCCACCCCCCCACCTGCTGTACTTGGTAATAACCGGCTGTCCTCGTTCTACCCATTGAAGCAAATATTGTCCTGAGAATTTGGGCTAGATGGTAACATATTTACCTGTGATTTCTTCTCCTATAGAAAACTCTGTCTAAGCTTCGGTGAGGTACCAAGTCATTATACCAAGACTGTAAGTCATTACTAACCACCGTCCATATAAAAAGCGTACCTAATCCCTTAGCCTACATCACCATCTCTATAACATACTAGCTGTGATCAATGGACCTCGGCTCTGTTTGCTGCCAGCTTCAGTGGCCCTCCTGATGCGTGTCATCCTTCTCACCAAGTCTCATTCTCTTCACCCCTTAAGACCTCCTGACAACAGATCAGATCTAGGTAACTCAGTGATAGAGAACCAGGCCTGAAGACAGAAGGTCCTGGGTTCAAATCTGGTCTCAGACACTTCCTAGCTGGGTGACCCTGGGCAAGTCATTTAACCCTCATTGCCTAGCCCTTACTGTTCTTCTGCCTTGAAACCAATACATAGTATCCATTCTAAGACAGAAGTTAAAAGTTAAAAACAAAAAAACAAACTAGAGAGCATTTCCAAAGTGGATTGCAAGTAGAAATTGTTTCATTCTTTGTACTTTTATCTTGAGCAAAATGACACACTGCTTGGCACATAGTAGGCACTTGATATCTGCTGAATGACTGATTCTCCGTAGACCTAGAGTTTCTAAATTCATATTTCAGCTATGTCACTTATTATATGTGACCTTGGGTGAATAACTTAACGTCATCTTTGGGCTTCATTTTCTTCGCCTGTAAAATGGGAATCAAAATCCCTTACCTCACAAAGTTGTTATCAAGTGACATCATATAAATACCAACTACGACTAGATCTAATTTGTATATTTAGGGGGAAAAAAAAGACAATTTCTACTTTTTTCTAATAACTGTACTTCGATTAGTTTTTTAGAACCCCAAATTAATTTCTAGTTAATGAGTTTTTTATGCCAATTTTAGAATTTCTCTACCCAAATAAACAAGGAATCGAAAACAATGATATAGATATTATTTCTAGTGAACAGCAGTTTCCTGCTTAAAAGAAATTTGGCACATTCTCAAAATATCTGTCCTTGGGCCTTAGGTCCCCTTCCAGGCAGAAAAGGAACCAGAAAGAATGGACAGAAAGTACTTCTTATCCGCCTCCAGTCACTGTGCCCCTGGAAGTTACAACCTCTGCTTTTCATTAAGTTAGCCAACCTTGAGAAAGAACATTGCCTATGTCAGATTCTCCCCTGAGGTTCTTCAGGCCTAGTGAAGGATAAAGCAC